>NW_023415425.1:0-15794 GCF_013373865.1 Monomorium pharaonis | reverse complement strand
TAACAAGAATATATAATAATTATGATAACCTTACAGCAGTAGCTTGGAAGGAAGGGAATTTGCATTAAATGAAAGTGAAATTGAATATATTAATGTAAGTGTTTCAGTAGCAATAAAATTATGAGTCAAAAAGAGAAGTGCACCGAATGTTGAGTCATGTCAATTTCAATTATTTGAATACGTTAAGTAAAGATAAATATTAGAAGGTATACCAAATAAATTAGAGTCAGAATTCATGAAATGTAAAACTTGTATTGAAAATAAAATGAATAATATACCATTGAGAATAATAGAAATCGAGCAAAGAAGTTTTAGAAATTGTTCATACAGATGTGGAAATTTTCAGACAACAGAATTAAATGGTGAAAAATTCTTTATTTCATTTATTGATAACTATAGTAAAATAGCTAAAGTTTATCCGATAAAATTTAAAACTAAAGTTTTTGATTGTTCAGTAGAATTGTAAACGAAAGCGAAAACTTAACTGACAAACGAGTAAAATATTGAGATGCGATAATGGAAAAGAATATATAAATAATCGTATGTATAACTTTGCAAAAGAAAAGGATATCCTTATTAATACGTGTCCGACTTATGTACATGAATTAAATGAAACAGCTGAACGATTTAACAGAACCATTATGGATATATTTAGATGTTCATTAACTGAAGCAAATGTAGAAAAAAATATTGGCCAAAAATAGTCTGTGCAGCTACTTATTTGAAAAACCGTACCTTAGCAAACACTATTGAAAAGGAAACTCCTTATGAAATATTCTGTAAAAGAAAGCCAGAGGTAAAACACTTGCGTTTATATAAAAGTAAAATTTTTCTAAAGATAGAACAAAAGAGAACAGAACAAAGAGTACGTCAAAATGGGACAAGAAGGCAGATCTAGGGATTTTGCTAGGTTATAGCGATGTAGGATATATGTAGGGTACTGATAAATAACAAAATAATGATTGCTAGACATGTAGATTATAGAAGATAATGTAAAATGTATTGGTTCAAATGGAAATGAATCGGAAAATAGGAGTAACACTGAAAATAGTGAAATGGAAAAAAAGTCGGATGACAGTGAGAGAAGTGACTCAGACTCATAGTTAGGTAAAACTAAAATTGAAATAATTAAAGGTAAAAGTAAAAATAATAACATAATTAATAAACATGAAGTAAGGAAATCTAAGCGTGAAAGAAAGCAAATTCAGAGATATGATAATTATTATAAACAAAACAATTGTGTTTACGTAAATTATTGTAGCGCAGATACACCAAATACATTTGAGAAAGCGATAGAAATCGATGAACGTGTATATTGGAAACAGGTTATAGATAAGGAAATTAATTATTTAAAGAAAAACAAGACTTAAGATCTAATAAAAAATGTACAAAGTAAAAGGGCTCTAGACATTAAATAAATATATACAAAAAAGTCTGATATTAGGTATAAAGCTAGGCTAATTGTTAGAGGATTTCAACAGACCGAAATAGTTGAGGATATATATTCTCCTGTAGCAAAAATGCAAACTTTTAAAATTCTATTAACATGTTGTTAATATAGGGTTAAAAATAGAACAAATAGATGTAGAAACAGCATTTCTTAATGATAAAATAAATTCTAAAATATATGTACAACAACCAAAAGGTTATAAAGACAGTACAAATAGAATCTGTAAGTTAAAGAAGGCGTTGTATGATTTAAAAGAAAGTCCGCGAGCATGGTATGATTGCTTGGATAACTTTTTAAAAACTTTCGGATTTAAGAAAAGCAATCTAGATTACTGTTTATATATGTTATGGTCAAACCTGTTGCGCGGGCGTTCCTAGGATTGACTGGTCAATGCGCGGAATAACTAAGCGTTTTGGTCAAAGTCCGAAATAATTTTGTATTTTGGCCTTTGACTGACATGTTTTTAGTCTATCCTAGGAGTGGCTAACATGGCTGATCAAAGCTAGAAACTGAAAAAATTACTTCGGACTTTGACTAGTCAATCCTAAGTGTGACTTAATTTAGACTTTAAAAAATAAAGCCAAGATTTTTTAATAATATTTTTATTGTTAACATAAAATAGATTTTACTTAAAATAGACAAACCTTTGGTAAATATTTAGAACATAAAATATATTCTCTTTTAAGAACATAAAATGTACTCTCAAAAATGCGCGAATTTCAAATGTCTATATGTATTTTTATGAGCATCTCGTTTAGCGTGAAAAGGCGCAAACCCATGTGGTGCAGTGAATGCTTTGCGCGCGCGCACGCACGCACACACACACACACACACACACACACACACACACACACACACACACACACACACACACACACACACACACACACACACACACACACACACACACACACACACACACACACACACACACATACAGGGGGGGGGGGTGCAAGGGGGGCCTTTGAAATTCGCGCATTTTTTGCATGGTTTGTGCTAGACAGCAACGCATTCGTGCCGTGAATCGCTCACGAATAGCAGACAGATTAGAACACCTGCAAGCCGCATAGCGGGCTTACATGGCGTTATTGTAATCATACCTAAGATTGACTGGTCAATGCGCGAAACAACCAAGCGTTTTGGTCAAAGTCCGAAGTGATTTTTTCAGTTTCTAGCTTTGACCAGCCATGTTAGTCATTCCTAGGATAGATTAAAAACATATCAGGCAAAGGCCGAAATACAAAACTATTTCGGGCTTTGACCAAAACGCTTGATTATTCCGCGCATTGACCAGTCAATCCTAGGAACGCCCGCGCAACGAGGTTTGACATGACATATACACTAGTTGATAGAGAAAACACTATATACTTGATAATATTTGTTGATGATCTATTAATTTTGCAGTAAGAATAAGAAGAAATTAAAAGGATTTATTATCAAACAAATTCAGAATAAAGACTTAAATGAAGTAAAAGAATATTTTGGCAATAATATAAATTATAATTATAATAAACATGAAATGAAACTAATCAAAAGAATATTAAATCATTAGCTAGGAAATATAACTTTCAAAACAGTAAACTTTACAGTACACCTATGAAAGTAAATATAAAAATTGAAAAGTCTGATACATGCGAACGAAATATCCACATCGAAATTTGATTAGGAGCATTGCCTTGCGAATGTTAAAATATTTATATTTAACAAAAGACTTAAACCTTAATTACATAAGAAATGAAAACTATCAAATATTAGGACTGTTTCGTAGATGCCGTTGGGCCGGTGATAACCTAGATAGGGAAATCTACGTCAGGATATGTAATTAGATTATTTGGAAATGGAATTTACTGGAAATCAAAAAAACAAAAGTGTGTACAAAAGCGTTTGTAGAGTATGTAGCATTGTCAGAGGCAGTAGCGAATTGAAATTTGTAAAAGAGTTATTAAAAACATTCAATATAAATCTAATAAAAGCAATAAAGATCTATGAAGATATTCTGGAACAATTAATATAGTGAAATACGGTAACGTCCACAAAGAACTCGAAGCATATTGAAGTTCATTATCACTATGTACATAAATATGTAAGAAAGGGTATTAATGATGTACTCAAGGTTAATTCTAATGAAAATATTGCAGACATCTTTACAAAAGCGCTGAGTAAAGGAAATTCAATGTTTATTAAATGTTAAATAAAAAGAGATTGATGTAAAACTAATGTACAATATAAATGTAAGGAGGCGTGTGGAATTCTTGTGTGAATGTACATTTATATTGTAACGAGTGCGCAGATGCGCCGATGAGTGTTGACATCTAGTAGAAATAAAATAAGCGCGTAAAGGCGTAAGAAAAAAAGAAAGATAGAAGAGAAAAGAATGCCGTGCAGACCACATGTATTAAATAGTTCTAAGTATAGAATACATAAGGGTATAGAAAAACAACCTTGTTTCTACAATTAAATCCGCTCATTTCACATTCTAATACAGATAAAAAGTTGTAGATCTCATCAAAATCCACATTTTATGTTCCATTGATTTTTGCCATAAAAATAACAATTTTTTGAGAAAAACAACGTTAAGTGGTTAAACCCATTCAACACAAATAATTCATAAAACGTTCATCACAACCTAAATCGAATTTTATTAATTAATTTTAACGCTTACTTATACTATTTTTAAGTTTTTTTATTATATGTATATTTAAGTATGTGAACAGAATAATTATTGACGTAGTTTTTGACCATAAGTACAGGGAGGATGTGAATGGATCTCGCTTCACGTGGAAAGTCGAAAAGCCATGTGGAACCAAATAATTACATTTTGAATAATTATAAATTTGCGTTTTTCTAAACGTTGTTCTGTTTCACTTAAACTTTTGACTTTGAATTCAAGATTCGGGCGGCGGACTCGATAAATAAAAAGCCACAGGCTATATTTCAGTTTTTCATTCTTTAATTAGATATAATTTAATTGAAACGTGTGATCCCATAAGCTAATATATACAAAGCCTTAAACTAATATATACATGAATTCTTGTGTGCAAGGAAGATAACAAGGAGTCTGTTTGGCGGTATCGCAGGATATCGCAATAGTAGTTCTGATTCGCTCGCGGTGAGTCGAACGGAACGACTATGTTTGGCCCGAAGGCTCCACGGCGGTATCGCTGCAGTTATTGGTCTGGTGATTGGTGAAAGATGAAGCCAAAAACAGGCTAAAAAATTACCTCTTTTTGCCACCCTTGAATTCCGCCACTCTAATTGGTGCTAAACAATAGTTATGCATAAGAATTAATCCTTAAAAGGTTTAGGTTGAGGCCCACTCTTTATCTTCAAGATATGAGAGATCACAGTTTACATTCTGCAACACTAACACAAACACACAAAAAAAGAAAGTGGTCTGTCTCTAGAATCCTACTAGTTAATCTCTATGTATTTTAACGTGTGAAAACGAATCTGGTGTCAAAATTGCTCTATCACCCCACTATCTCTTCCGCTTTCAGCACGTCAAAATACATAGAGATTGACGTGGTCTCAGAGACAGATGACTTTACTATTTTTATGTGCCTGTGTTAGCGTTGCAAAATGCAAACTTTGACCACCCCTGTCGAGCTGGCCACCCACCATGCAAAAATAAAAAAAGAATAACGCAAAATTATGAGCTACTTATGAGCTCTTAATGCACCAATTAAAATTTTTAAGCTCATTATTTTGAGTAGGAACTAACATTTTTTTGTGGGGGGGGGGGGGCCTGAATCGACGTCGATCACTCAGCTCCCCCCCCACCACTTAAAAAATTAAGATACCAAATCGATCATTGCGGGAGAATTATGAGCTTTTATGAGCTTTAAGCTGAGTATAGATTAAAATTATTGAGCTCATCCCTTTAATATCCCTAAACAACCCCTACAAATGCAAATCGAAAAAATATTAGGGAAAAATAAAATGAAACTTATTAAGAATTATCTTAAGATGTAACGTACAAAATTCCAAAGATTAACCCTTACAATGCATACATTCCGATCTTGAATTGCAACCCCTTTACGATAAAATCGCCCTAAGACCTGCCAAGTACAGAGAAAAGGACTGTACTTAAAACTGACCGCAGAAACTAATTTATTTTACAACTAATAGCGTTTGTCCATTTGCGTGCTCGTGAAATACGTACGTTTCGATTTTTTGAGCTGCAACCACCTTTACAGAGAAATCATTCTAAACCTCCCCAGTATAAGAGAGACTGCACTTAAATCATGCAGACTATTTACTTCGTAACTAAATATTGTTTGTTTCATTTAAGAGCTCGCAAAATACGTACGTATCGATTTTGAGCTGCAGAACCCCTTTGAGCTGCAACCCAGGGGGGAGGGCCAGCTCGACAGAGGTAACTTTAACCTTCCCATATCTTGAAAATAAAGAGTGGGCTCAATCTGGAACTTCTAGGGAATTAATGTCTTATATATAACAATTATTTAGCACCAAATTCAAGTCAGAATTCAAGGGTGGCTATTTTTTGGCCTTTTTGGAAAGTGGGATTGGCACAATCTTGCCCACCAATCAGCAACACCCTCAATAAAATAGGTTACGTGACATCCACTATTTACGATGAATTACGTGGATGCAGGTTTTTCCACTAGTTATCCACGTAAGATGCAATGTTCTTTTTCATTATTGCATCGAGTTTTTTAATCTTCAAAATATCTATTAAATTTTCTGGTAGATATATCTGTTAAGAAATGTTTATAGAAAATTTACATAGGATATTTCGAGAAACGCTGCGCACTGAGTCCGTCTGCCAGTGTATATTAGCCCATTTAATTGAGTTAACAATTCGCTACAAGACAAGTGACCTTCACTCTATCAAATAAAGATATCACTTATCGAGCGAAAAATTCATTTTCATATGAAGAGATATCACTTCTCCATTTCGAGTGATCATATTTCACTATCGCTTGAAGTAAAAATTCCATTTTTTTTGGAGTAACATTTCACTCACAAGAAATTTAGAGGAATTCGTATATAGTACGAGGATTTTTCTAAAATTCGTAAAATTTTTACGTGATTTCTACATCGAACCTATGATCGCATCACATAGATTCTGAGTACCGTTTTTGATGTCCAATCAAATATTCACGTGGATTTTCACGATGCCAAGACAACGTAGCATTAATGTGGATATCACGTACTGTTTTATTGGGAAGCAGTATTCTTCCAATATGATATATATTTCAATGGATACACGCAATCGCATCATCTGTTGCAATTCAGCTGTTTTCGACGATAATCATCCTCCGGTGAATTATGCGGTGTGCTGGTTCCTTCATACGGTGTCTCCGAAGAACAGGGTCGGAGTATCGTGCCGCTCAATCCGCGGACTTGAGAAGCGTGTGCGGGAAGTGTCGTTCACTACACGACGAGAAGTATTTAATACGCACTGGTGATAAGAACGGCACTCAACAGTACGCACGTCAGGTTGTGGATATCAGCGCTCACTATTAGGAAACTCGGGTCACTTTGCCGAAGAGGAATGGTCTGCTCACTACGCAGACCGAGAGAGAATTGCTTTCTCGTGGCCAATGGAGAGGTTATATATCCGCGATCTGGTGACGAAGAAGATGGAAACAAAGAGAGAGGGGGCCACACGAGGTAGAAGCGTAACAGTCTTGTTTATCCTTAAGCAGGCAAACGGCAAAACGGGTCCTTACAATTTTTAAAACATTTCTATTATTTACGGAAATAAATAGAAAAAAAAAACATAATTTTTATGAGTTTTTTATGGTTTTCGTCACGAAAATCAAATTTGCGACAATTTTCACTTTTATATCCATAATCAACGCATCAAAATATGTAACGATACATTAAAAAAAAATAGAAAATTCGACCTTTTCGGAACTTTATCCAATTTGAAACAAAATTACACGTTCTTCATAAATACTTTTAAAATTAATTAAAATTCGATGAAAACGTTTGATAATAATGATCTGATAGAGGCTATAGCTAGATAAGTATACTAAAAGTATTGACAAGTACCAAAATAATATTTGGTTTATTTCCTGATTGAAAAAAAAATTCTTTTAAAATTTTAGCTCTTAACTGTATATTTACAAAGTTATCGAGAAAAATGTCATTTTTAATATTAATTTTTTACTGTAAATATTCAAGATGGCCCAACATTGATTTTTTTTAATACTTATTAGTACACACACACGCGCGCGCGCGCACAAAAACGTATTTTTTAAATTAAATTTAATCCCTCCAATCAGGGTCATTCATGTGCTCCCCGTTAGTTCCGAAAAACCAGCTGTCATGGAATAATCTTTGTCAACTCCAAAAAAAAAGATCGTACGATAGAGAATTTAATATAGACATGAGCCCTAACTCATTTAGTCCAAGCGGCAAGACATTGAAGTCGTGCGCGAAACTAGAAAGATCATGGTTGAAGGTTTACGTCTGTATGGTCGGAAACTGCTCAAACATGGAGAAGCTTCCGTGGTTCAAGTTTGGTGGATGAGGAAAAAAAATGAAGCGGTTTTGAGCGAAGGGATTAACCTTTATTGGCTAGAGGGGAAAAGCCGTGTGGCCATAAAAACCTCTTATGATTGATTACAACAAAATCGTGGAATGTATAATCGAGAACTATGAATTAAATCGATTGATGTAAAGTTTTACTTGAATAGTTATCGAGGGTGTTATTAAACGAAAACGTCCGAAATGGCCACGTTCGAAACGGCCACGTATGAAATGGCCACGTTTGGAATGGCCACGGAAAATATTGCACGGGGTTCAAATTGCCCACGTTCGAAGCGGCCACGTCCAAAACGGCCACGTCCGAAATGGTCACGTTCGGAATAGTCACGTTTAAAACGGCCACGTTCCGGCCACGTATGTTTTATTTGATTTCCAATACAATACACATGGGTTAGCGACTTGGACGGGAGGGGAGCCGAAGGCCCCTCTTGCACCCCCCCCCGTGTGTGTGTGTGCGCGCGCGCGCAAAGCATTTTCTGCACCACATGGGTTTGCGACTTTCCACGCAAGACAAGATGCTCGTTAAAATACGTATGTAGATACTTAAATATCTACAATGAGAAATAGTACATTGAATCGACATCGATTCGACATCGAAATCGTCATTTCGATGTCGATTCGACGTCGAATTGATGTCGAATTCATTATCATTTCTCGCTGGGTTTCTCAATTGATATTTACGCATTTTTTGTATGGCTTGTGCTAGACAGAGCATGTGTTTGTGACTATAAGAAGCATGAGGATATGACCGCTGCATTTGCTCAAGTAAAACATACGTGGCTATTTTGAACGTGGCCGTTCCGAACGTGGCCGTTCCGAGCGTGGCCGTTTCGAACGTGGCCATTTCGAACGTGGCCTTTTCAGATGTGGCCGTTTCGGATGTGGCCGTTTCGAACGTGGCCGTTTCGAACGTGGGCAAATTGAACTCCGTGCAATATTTTTCGTGGCCATTCCAAACGTGGCCATTTCAAACGTGATCAAATTTACGTGTGGCCATTTCAAACGTGAGCAAATTATATCCACTCTTATTGAACGCATCTTATTTCCATTGTTTCAGGGACTATTCCCATTGTTTCAGAGACTATAACGCCGCGGGGCCCCGTACGCGCGTTAATGATAAAGAAACTTGGTTCCTTGTAATGCGGAGATTTGGCTCCTTACAATGCTTATTACTAAATTAACGATTGCACTACGCGATTGATATCACAAAGAATTCTGTCGTTACAATGATAACTCGCACGTGTAGGGAAATCGTTTCGCACTGGCTCGAGAAGCTCACTTACACAAGTACAAGAAAGAAGTGTTGCAGTTAACGAAAGTGAGTCTCGTCTTCAGTGCTCCTCCGCTCTATCCGTTATTTCCTCTGTTGCCCTGTGAAGGGCTAAAGCGTCACATCTTGAAAACATGTGTTATGTATTGTTCGAGTATTGATTTTTTGTGAAAGTTCGAATATTGAATTTTCTGTTCCTACGGAACACGTCAATCTTGTGTGTAGATAAGTAAAAATATTTATTTCCTGAAAATGTATTTTTTTGCATAATTTAAACATATTTGAAATATTTTGTAATTAATAAAAATTTGACATTGCATAGAGGTACATAATGGCGCAAAGGGTGGCAGAGAAATTTTCGGAAACCTTTTTTTCAAGCGTTTTTCAAGATTTTTAGGGAGTTTTTTTCTAAAAAATAATTTTGAGAATATAAATTCATCCTTTGTTATTTAAAAATTTGTTTCTAACAGTCTAAAAAAGTAACCGTCTAAAAATTACAAAACATTTAATGACGCGAAATTAAGTATTTCTATTTAATTAATCATTATCTCATTTTTTCTTATTCGCGCTACATTTAGCTTTAATTTGCGCCTTTGAATTTTATATTTTATTTATTAGTTTGTGAATTATGATTTTTTAAAGAAAACAAGTGGTAATGTGCGTTTGGCAACAAATAATGATTTCTAAATAATTTTTACATTTGTAACGCGCCGTTCCATGTGCAACCGCCGGGACTGTAAGATACAGGGCCGTTGCCCCTCTACCTCGCGTAGCCTCCACCGTTATCTCGTTTTTTGCTCACGTCTCCGCTCCTCTTATCACCAAACGGGGGCTATAAAAGCTCTCCACCGGTGATAAGAAAGCAGATGTCCCTGGTCTAACGTAATGAGCCGATCGATCCTCTCAGCGAAGTGAGCTGAGCTTTCAAGAGCACTGAGGGCCGCATAACCTCAACCCGACTCCCTTGACAGCGTGTATTGAGCGCTTTCTCACGCCGCGTACTGAGCACTATTACACCGTCCCACTCGTTATCCGAATCCCGGTTCGCGCACTGAGCGATCGCTTCCGACACCGTTCTCGGGGACCCCGTATTCAAGGTCTGTAGATGAACGAGGGGAGGGGAAAGAAAGTCATAGCATGAGCGCCATTTTGGAGTCATAAAGTGTATGTGTAGTGTTTGTTGTACGAGAAGAGTGAGTGAGTAGTAGAAAGGGGAAGGTGAAATTGATACATCGTATTGGCCCCGTCCATTTTGTGGCCAAAATGTATAACAATGGATGGGAACACCTTCCTTCCCCTCCCGTCGTTCATCTACAGACCTTGCCCGTATTGAGAGGGAACCGACGCCGCGGATGATCATACTCGCGAGATGATCGTCAACAGCAGCTGATCACCGTAACAGCTGATCACAGTGACAGTCGACTGGAGCTCTGCACCGCGCCGCACCGCGCAGCTGCACACCGCCGCGACCGATCGCCACGGCTAACGCGAGTGCCGCATCACACCGTGCAGTAGCGACCGTACCGCCATAACCAATCAGAGCGCCGCACTCACCGTCACTAAGGTCTGTAGATGAACGACGGGAGGGGAAAGGTCTTCACATGGGCGCCATTTTGGAGTCATGAAATTTGTATGAGTGTGTGTTATACGAGAAGAGTGAGTGAGTAGTAGTAGAAGTGAAAGATGGGGAAGGTAGGAGAAGGTGGAATTGATGTATCGTAAAAAATATGTGTAATAATGCCAGGCTGTTGTGCGAAAAATTGTCGCAATCGTGCAGAACAAAGATTTCGTCTTTTTAGATTTCCTGCTGACGAAACAAATTTGGATTCAATAGTGTTAAATATCAAAAAAGAGATTATGTGAAGTTCGAAATTATGTGAGGTATTATTGAAGTGTCTGAATAAATAATTTTTTAATACGACTGTTCAGTTCTAAAACATAATACAGAACTGAAAAAAAATATTAAAAATTATTTAATATCAATTTTATTGAATTAAATAAGATTTAATAGTTATCGAGGCTTAGCAAGTTCGTTATTACAATTTATTACGTTTATTTTATTTTCAATACACTTTACTTCTTTATTTTTACCACTTCTTAATGTAACTTTGATTATATTAATTTTTTAAAGCATTCTTGTCTACACTTAACCTCTTTCGTATATTGATACATTAACAGAGTATCGATCATGTAATTTTCCCCCTAGAGCGGAAACGTGAAAAGTGAAAAGTTTCAAGTTACTGTCTCTTTCTATTCAACACAATAGAAAGAGATAGTTACATGAAACTTTTCACTTTTCACGTTTCCGCCTTAAAGAAAAAGTTACATGATTGCTGCCTTGCTCTGATTTTGGTTAAACACACGGAGAAATAAGAAGGAGATTAAACTCCGGGAGAAAAAGTGGGCCGGAAAAGCGACTCCGCTGAACCGAGATAATGCGATTTGAGCGCCAGATTGCGGGAAAAATTGAAAGCATTATAGAATTATCCGTCATCATATTTACTGTCGGTAACTGTATCATGCTTACGCGAAAACCATTTGTTACGCACGTTTTATTATTACCCAGCGAGAAACGATAATGAATTCGACGTCAAATCGACATCGAAATGATGATTTCGATGTCGAATCGATGTCGATTCGATGTACTATTTCTCACTGGGTACAGGCGACATATAACCACAATACTCCATAAATGGCTGAGTTATGCCTGTTCTCTCGAACAAAGTGAACCAAAACCTCCAAAATAACGTTTTGTTATTAACGTGGAAACTAATTAGAATAAAATAAAATAGTATTTAAAAGTAAATGCATCAATAAATTCAAGTGGTGTGTAATTTGAAGTAAATTGATAGTTTGCAATAAATTTATGTATACATGATACTTATAACAATAAAATTCAATAATAATAAATTTATTTTATATCATGAGTTATTGTAAATTTTTAGAACTAAATAAACGAAAGTTGTTACAAATAATATGTTAATTGTAGCAACTTTTGTTTATTTATGTCATATAAATATTATAAATAAATGTATTTTAATACCATAAATTAACTTCTTGACCTTTTTTCTTAACCTGCTTATCTTTTCGTCACAGCACTTATGTATTATATCACAGTAGTATTTATGATGAATTATTATCAGCTGTTGGAATAACCTTTAGTTCCTTGTTTCTTCTGACAAGCGCGCTCAGATCGCAACATCAGTAAAGCGGTTTCTTTAACTATATAAGTATGGACTGCTAGCAGCCCGTAGTCAACATCTGCAGCGCTACAATTGAGAGAACGGCGAACTAATGTACGACGCTATCACAGTATAAGTGTGCATATATATATACCTATACTGTGATGTTATGCTCGTAGACACACACTTACATGTGATAAATCTCTATACTGCGCACACATTTGAACATAACCTCATGGCATTTAAAACTTCTGGGTTTTTAGTATTTGATAGCGCTGCAGATCGTTGTCATGTTGGATACGGAACCTCTCACTTGCTCTAATGGGAAAAATAGGCTGCTAGCAGTCCATACTTATATAGTCAAAGAGCGGTTTTAACCGACCCCGAAATCGAGCCCAGTTTTCCGGAGAAAACCGCCTGAAACCCTTTAAGCTCCTTCTTATTCCTCCGTGGTTAAACAGCTGGAAGCTACGGCCGCCATTTTGGAGCCAAATAATTAAATATGAGTGGAAAGATCTAGTAAGTATAGACATAGTAAGTACAGACCGAGCATTTATTGTATAAGCGTGATGCATACGAAAAGAAAGACAAAAGATATGTAAGATGAGTTTCTTTCTCCCACTTCTCCGGCATTAAAAAGAGAAAGAAACTTACCTTATATCTTTTTGTCTTTCTTTTCGTATGCATCAACCTTTATACAGTGGATGCTCGGTCTATACTTACTATGATATAGTTTACACCTAGTTGTCCAATCCTGATTCACTCAAGTGAACTGTATTTACACTGTATTTACACGGGAACGTTTACACTGGATTGATCTTACTCCTAGTAAGAGCGGAATGAAAGTAAGAAGTCAGAGTTACTAACCTAATGAATTATAAAATTAATTTATAAATTTATAATTATAAGGTAAATATTAACATCTTGTCGTCGATACTTTTATATTTAGAAATTAATTTAAATATATTCACTTCAAAATTATTATATATAAATATTTGCCTGTGTTTTTCTTGCTATTAGTTGATCACGTATTGTTGGTAACACTCGCTACGTTTCGATCCGAAGCGTTTACACTACACTTATTCTAATCCTAGTTCGCGCTACTCCGCTGAAGAAAGAGGATTGAAGTAGATTGAAATTAACCCGTTTACACCAAAAAAATTTTACTTCTCTCCAGAGTGAATCGGGATTGGACAGCTGGGTGTAAACTAGGTCTATGTCTACGGGGAAGACCTTTCTTTCCCTCCCGTCGTTTATCTACAGACCTTGACTGCGACCGATTGCCACGGTCAAAACGCCGCATCACACCGCGCAGTCACGACCGCATCGCCGCGAATAATCCAAGCACCGCACTCGCCGCGACCGACGCTACCGCCAATCGACGCATCGACCGACCAACGCACGCTTTGTGCGTACTGCCGCCGCTACT
This sequence comes from Monomorium pharaonis, assembly GCF_013373865.1. NCBI lineage: Eukaryota > Metazoa > Arthropoda > Insecta > Hymenoptera > Formicidae > Monomorium > Monomorium pharaonis. The sequence goes on along the minus strand of NW_023415425.1, from coordinate 1,944 downwards.
CCGAGCGCCGTATCACTGCGAAAGACTCCGTACGCACGCGTGCCGCGACACACGTCGCCAACAGCGATTCACATATCTAGCAAACCGAGGCACCACTGTAAATATTAGCGTAGGGACTGTTGTATACAGGAGGTCCCAACGCACATGGGTCAAGGCGTAAAAAAGTAAAAGGGATCGAGTTGAATATAAAAGTCCAATATTGTCTTAAGTTAGGTCTTTGGTTAGGTCTTGGGTTAGGTCCACCAATAATCAAGGTATTAATTTTTCAAATTATGCGAATGAGAGCGCGCCGAGGGAAGAGCTCGATTCGCTTGAGCTATAACAGAAAAAAATTTATTATGAAGGTTGATTAGCTTTTATTATTTACTGTTCACAATTACGATAGAAATTAATTAGATTATTTGAGAATTCCATACGTTAATATCTCGATTATTTGCAGACCTAACCCAAGACAATATTGGACTTTTATGTTCATCTCGATCCCTTTTACCTTTTTACAAAAATTGACCTATGTGCGTTGGGCACCCTGTATATTAGCTCGGGACGATCACGTATTACTTTATAATAAACCACTGTTAATTGTATGTATATATATATATATACACAATGAAACGTTTCATAATTTTAATGATAAATTGTGACACGGTTTTATAGAACACGCTAAAGAAAGATCTAAACAGATATTTAGATATAGATATAGATATAGATATAGATATAGATATAGATATAGATACAGATATAGATATTTAGATCTTTGAAAGATCTAATTTTCTGTTTATATTTGCAATCCATTGTTGCTTTCTGTCAACATTTCTTGGTAGACAATACATTGATTTGCCAGTTTTCCACGAGTGAGAACATTTTGACACACAGTAAGAAGACATCTTGTGTATTTTGCTTATTCGTATGACACAACTTCACAGTCATAAATAACACATCATCCCCACCACAAAGACGCCATTTTAAGGGAACTGGCCAGACTCTATATTCAAGGGACACTAGTTAGGATCAACTACACCGTATTCAATATACTCAGAATGCACCACGAGGAAGCACTACAATTCAATTTTACAACCCATAATTTTTTGTTTTTATTTTGTTCTTACTTTTATTTTTTTGTAAAAAAACATATGAGGGAGACCGGGGCTAATCCGAGCTTTCTAAGATTTTTAGGTCATATCTTATTTAAAATAAAATGGATTGCAGTAAATAAAGTACCATTGGATAGCTTATTGCTCGGCGCAACTTTTTACGAAATAATTGGCAGTATAGTACTTATTAGTTCTGAGATATAATAAAAAATGCTAATTTCTTCAAAATCCAAGGTAAATCCGACCTTTGGTCGAGGTAAACTTAATCTCTCATTATTTTTGATTATTTAACTTTAACTTTTCAAGTTATTTCGTATTTTAGGATTTTTTTTTACGTAAAATGAGAATCAGGTTATTTGTAGCACAAAACTTGATCTTTATTTAAACTTTTAAATTCCAGCACAATTAACAAAATAAAATAGGTTAACAAAAATATTAAGAAATTAAACAGATTTATTTAACAAATACAAAAAATTAACGTATTGCACATCAATAATTTTTTTCAAGAATATAATTGTTGGAATGTGGAGGAATACAAAACAAAAAATTATTCTTTAATTGTATCTTCATCTTTTTCGCGGTAATCAACAGCTGCACTGAAAAAAAAGATTGAGTAGAACAAACTAATCTTCTGACAATGAGTTGAATGAATTTAGTTACGTCAACTACAATTGAATCAAATTGAATAAAAATTTAGTCTGTTCAACAATCTGATGTAAAAGTTCCAACTAAAATATAGTTATATCGACATTATAGATATTTTTTTAACTATGATAAAGATTGATCTAACAGTATTGAATTAATCGATTACTATTCCAAGTTAAAGTTACAGTAGCGGCGAAAAGTATTTTGA
>NW_023415424.1:0-33704 GCF_013373865.1 Monomorium pharaonis | reverse complement strand
AATCACCGGTTAAGATCATGTTCTAAGATCATGTTTGATACTAGTTTGATAATAGAAAGTGATGAAATTATCCGCGATAAGTAATAACAGTAAAAACACATACACACACTCCAGGTGCGGATTGTTACATGTCTCTTCGGACACGAGTCACTAAAAACGAAAGGACACATAGAATGCTTGCGATGGTGGCAGGATAAGCCGCATGATGGCGTACACCACAACGCTAATTAATACCGCGAGAGTTAATTATGCCACGAAGTAAGACAATGTGTCTATCCTCTATTACTCATGCGCGGCAACCTGCTAATACTAGGTATCGAAGGTTTGGTTTAACTAGAAGCTCCACAGGTGTCCACAAACGTGTTATGGGTTTTAGCGCGGGAGAATCGAGTCATTGATTAGAGAATTAAAGGTCAGACAGGCACATTTACGTAATTACTTGCGCCGCCTCGATGGGAAGAAAAGCGTGGTATATAGGCGGCGAAAAATGTGGCGAGCGAACGTGGAATGGCGACGAGTAGAAGAACGCGCATTAATAAATATACGATGATAGCAAGATATATAATAAATAAACATGAAAGTCTTCGTGCAAGAACAAATTACGTGCCGCCCGCCGTGTCGCCACCGCCGATTACATTATACAACGAACGCAGACTCTTATCTTATCCGTTTCTCTATCCCTACTCTTTCTTTTTTTGTCGCGATTGCATTTCAATTGACTCGAAAAGAGAACACGGAATTAATTTAGCACTTTTTTCCACCGCAGCTTAGCATTTTCATAGAGGTTGCTACATCATGGTAACCTATAAGGATATAATATACGCGTATTTGAAAAAATTATATGCATATATGAGTCGCTCTCTTTCTCTCTCTCTCTCTCTCTCTCTCTCTCTCATCTCTCTCTCGCTCTCTCTCATCTTATTCAAAGTAACATCAATCGAAACGCATAATGTACATCTGAAGGATACAGGAGACTCGCATTATTATTACGTTGCGCGTATTACGTTGCCGGTTACGGACGGTCACGTAGAAAATTGGCTTTTAACGAGCGACCGTTTTCCTAGATTTTCCGGTGGCTTTTTACAGTTTCACCTGTGGGGAAAGGCGCCGATTGCTCGCGTAAACAATGGGACGAGGCGCACGTTCGCGGATGTATCGCCCGCGATTTCCCGGCGGACATTATACATAATTAGGAGCGCGGGTACCGAGACGGGGAAGCGAACAATAGATGGCTCTTTTCGCATGCGACTAAATACGTCAGCGCCACGGTAATTGGCTGACAATTACCAGCTGTAGAATCGCGGCAGCGAGTTAAGATGGTATAGCCCGCGGTAGCACGCAAATATGGGAGCAAAACTTATCTCTCGCGCAATTTATTTCGCGACGAGGCCGTCGAGACCGTCGCCGTCGCGTCGGCATTGCTCCCCGGAAGCGAGCGGCAAAAATGCGATTAGGCGAAAGATAGCTATGCCGAAATGTGCGTACTCGATTTTCTGTATACGTGTGGTAAGAAATAATGCGGGCTAGATTTTCCGCATTTGCAGATTTTATTAACAACTTACTGTTCTTCTTCATAATTTTATTTATTATACAATATCATGATCAATATTCTTAATATTTTGAATTGTTAAAATGATGATGTTTAAAGAATGATGATTTTGATTTAGTTGATTGACCTAACATCTAATGTTGTATTATAACTTGAAGCGCTAAAAATACAAGTCCAGTTTCGAAAAAATTTGGATCAAGTACACATCTCTAAATCTCCTTGCTCAAGAACATAAAACAGACAGGGAAAATTATGTAATTTGATCTACCTATATTTATCTTTAAAATTAGAAAAGATATATTTACCTACATCATTTCCCAAGTTCATTCAGTTTATGAAAATCATGAGTTTTTTCGAAATAATACACGTACATTTCACTGAACAATTATTTGCACGTATTTGCGTATAATTTGTACGTACTTTATATTACGATTAAAATTCCTGCGGGCATGTTATGTCCTCTGAAACATTTGTCTATTTTATTTCTTTATGAAGCTAATAATTAACACTTTTTATTTTACATATTTATAGTTATTATTGAAAATCTCATTTATATAATTATCATTATTATATTTTTTATTCGACGCGATTGATGCAATTTAGCCGAATGCATCGATATTTCTATCTTTTATAAAGAAATGTCTCGGTCTTCCTTTCTTGAGAAAAGTTCCCATTCCGCACACGACTCGCTCATTTCCCAAGGAAGCGGCGTCGTACCTCTGCGTCGTACAAGAAGATGGAACGCGATTGACTTTTTTTTCGACGGAGCACTGACGCGGTGGCACTTTAACGGCATTTCAGCGTCGATATCGACAAGAAAGGCGTATGAGGCGAGATCTTCCGACGAGATACACACGAGACCCAGCAGGTGAACGCAGCTTGCCGTCGCTCGTCAGCGAGAGAGAAAGAGAGAGAGAAAGAGAGAGACAGAAAGAGAGTTTCACGGATATTTTCCTTTCCCCTGACGACAGGAGAGGTTCATAGAAAATTCTATTATTCTATTCTTATCATCGCGTTGACACGTGGTGCCCGGTATCGACAGACGGATACATAATGCAACGTGAGTTTCCGAGCTTGCGCGCGCGAGTGCATACCTACCGGATGCGGCCACCACCGAGCTTGCATACTGAGCAACGAGGCCCCGACCACGAAGCCTTCCTACAAAACGTGCTGACTCGTCGTGACGAGCGTCACCGCCGCCGCCGCCGCCGCCGCCGTATGCTGGCTCCTCAACATGCTCGAACGTGCCGTGCGACGTTGATCGAAGAGAGGGTAAGACTTGACGTCTTCACGAGCACCGACAGCATTTTGTACGGTGGGATTTCTATCGATGGTAAGACACACATTGTCACCGGACGGGAAACATAGGAGTCCAATCGGAATAGAGAATATATTAACCGAGAATAATTGCGGACTTTTATTTATCTCGCTCCTGGATTCGTTTCTACGAATTTAAGCATTGTTTTATAATGAAGAAATAAATAAGTGATAGATTATGTTGAATGCTGCACGGAAGCTAAAAGAAGGAACTAAAAATACGCCAAGATACACAGAAAACAATTAATTTTTAATCTTATTATTGTTTAATATGGACAAGAATAAAGTCTTTAAAAAATTGTATAATCTTGAACATACTTGACATATCTTGTTCATGTGAAAAATTTTGTATAGGTTTATTGAGAAAAATATATTTATCTTTCTTTAAAAATTATTTTCATGGGTGGAAAGGGATCGGAATAATATTTTTAAATCAAGAATTAAAATTTTTTAATACTATTAACATCAAAATAATCATATTGTTCTTTTTGGAGAACGGAACTATAATAAAAATATAATATTTTATTGAAATTTAATAAAATTATATATCAAACATTTTGAAGATTTCAAAATTGAAGATCTTGCTTATATGAGACGGTAATTGTTAAATTGATACTAATCTTCTTCTAGCATTAAATAAATAAATATATTCTGTATATACAATTAAATTACACTTGTATTGTGAAAAATCCAGAGATTATAATTTGAGATTTAAGAGAAGATTAATTTACACATAATGGAAAATGCGCTGCATGTAAAAGAAAACAGCTTGTGAAGCACCATATTTGACATATGTGCGAAATTTGAATTCTCGCGCGTGTCGACGAGGGGTTAGGGGGGGGAGGGGGGTATCGTTTTAATTAACACACCGTCGATCCCGTCCGCCGACCCCATCCGCGAGACTAATTCACCATGTGCAAGAACAATGCATCAGGATCGGCACCCGAGCGAGCGATCGAGCTCATGCGGCGCTGTTGATTGCATATCGTGAATGCGGATTTGCGCGCGCGATTGAAAGACGACCAACAGCGCCGCTAGTAAAGGCAAGCGTGGTGCGCTTGCAAATTCTACTAATTCAATGGATACAAGCGTCATCGAGCAACAAGCGTGGGCACCGCCCACGCGTTGCGTAACACGTATTAATTAATTATCGGCGGGACGCAACACCGGGGCGCTATAAAAACGTGATTTCTGCGTCGAATCTTGGATATTCACTTCGGTCGTTTGCGTAATGCTCGCCGTATATGCAGACTCATTGCATTGCGAGCGAGCGAATGCGTATCGGATTGAAGAAGTAGATAATTTGTGATTACATATACAGATGCTTCGTCGCCGTGTATCGGGTTTTATAGAAATCTATTATAATAATTTTCTGCCAATAAAAACTCTTCGAAGCGTCTCATTTGTTAAAAGTAACAAACAGTACAGGATTTTTTTTCTCAAATACACATTGCTTAATATAATATACTTAATGTAATAAAATCATCCGTTTAAGACTGAAATATTCATGATTATTGCCTTTCTCATATATATTATATTAATTTATCGTATAAATGTATATTAACACAATTACATATTTACATAATTACATGGATGTATATTAGTATATATATATATTATATATCATATTTTGTACAATTCTATAATTAATTAAATAACGAAGGCCATTTGTGAAGCCAAGATAGTGCATCGCTATTACTGAAACAGACTATGCCCATAATAGAAAACGAGCATACTCCAATTCCGAGATTTATTAAATAGATGTCTGTTATGTCGGAGAATACCGTAATATCGGAGTAATCCCCGCAGGCATGATTGATCATTTAGGCTTAGCGAACCCGCAGACTCGAGCTTACCATATTGCAGTGCTCGTAATAACATTTCCACATCACATATTCCCATTTATGTATACACTTCTACGAATTATATATATATGTGGAAAGTGCAATAGTTAAGAAAAAGTTACATTAATAACAATTTGAAACGAAGAATAAGAATGAGAAATATTAAAACAAAACTCGTACACGTTTGATATATTATACATCAAGCGGGATAGGCTGAAGCTTAGTTTTTAAGTTAACCGGAAATTATTACGAACATCTGGAGTTTGATTTACGATCTAAATAAATTCTTGATTTATTTACTACAATTATTATTAAATTTCTTAGAATATATAGAAGCTCGTCTAATGAAAAAAATGTGCGTATTTTCACGCGGCGTGTGCGTTGTGCAGCTGGTGTAAATGAGTAAGCTGTAATTTTTGCGAGGCTGTGCCTCTAGATGCCGGTGAAAGCACAATAAACCGACCGAGATCACGCCACTTTAGGTCAAGACAATGCAATCATTTGCATATGGCATTCGCGTTAACTGCGGTCGCGACGACGGTTGTGACCGACGATTCTCTGTCGTAGACATATATAGAGCCGTAAGCCTTTTGCGAGCTGCCACGTGCTCCTCGCGAGACTCGTTCGACGTTATTCAAGCATTTTATTTGCGCGAATACAGAGTCCACGCCGTCTAATTGCTCTTCGAAATACGCTTATTCAAATTTGTCAGACAGAAACTGCAGAAAATTTTTCCAGCGTATTTGTAATTTTAAAACTCGGAGGATCAAGGACTAAAAAAGGACGTCGAAATAATGAGACATAGAATGGAGCTTTATGTTAAATTTATGAAGCAATTAAAAATGTGAAAGGTTCTAGATATTTCAGGAAATGTACAGTTGAATACGAATTATTTGAATAATAAAATACGAAAGAGGGAAAAATTAGTTTCAACGTTAAAACGGATACAATAGTTACTGTTTTATTTTATTTTGAAAATTAGTGAAAATTTCTATGCTTGTTTCGCTCATTTTACAAATATTAATGTTAATACGAAATTATTAGGGTTACATAAAATTACACAAGATTAAAACTACAAATATTCATGTGAATCTTGTACTATTGCATCGTATCTTTTATTGCGTGACTCACTCGTGTGAAAGTGACGCTATTGCAATCATATTCTAACTTCGACGCATGGACGAAAATATCTGCCGAAATCGAAGTCGACGGATTGTGTTATTGCACTTACGCCGGGTGCAACGTCCGACTATCGCGCTCGAACAATTTAAATTTAGCCGGCAATGACATTCCTCTTTGAGCGTTTTCCTATATTGCAATCGGCAGTTGTTAATAATAATGTGCAATATTTATACTTTATCGTATTTCTCTTGTGCGTGATATAATAAAAGATACGCCGCAACTGACAGAAACAAATTAACACGACGTCATGCGCGCGCTATAAATAAAATATGTCGGATTGCATGGACAACAAGTGTAAAAATATTATACGATTTATAACGTATACATTTCCATAAATCGTACAAATTTTATTCTTGTTGTTCATATAATTTTATAGTGTGGATTGGAACCTGAAGACGACCATAAAAAACATAACGTTCGCTGAGGAAAATACTTGACGCGATAAATTATACATGCCGCATTAGACACTTGTAACTATTATCGCGAATGAAATATATGTATAGCATAATGACGTTTCGTTTGCAAATATTAATCACTGTATTGAGTGGAAAGTTCTTAACTTGGCTTATGCGATTTGTTCGTGCATATCGTGTAACGAAGGATTTATACGAAGGAAATTTCAAATGTTAATGTATGCCCCCGAGGCATTATTCAAATAAGAAAGAAAAACTATCAGAAGGAAAAACTATCAAAGATTACTTGAAAAACAATATGTGACACAGGGAAATTCCTTCGTTGATTATTACTGCCATCGTATACAGTCCGCGGTCTTTTCTTTGTTGCACTAAACATAATTCATAAGACAACTTGTAAAAAGAATCACTCGATATTTCTTTGTGTATTATTCGACTGATATATTGCACGTACGTTCGCTTTGTTATTCCCTCATCCCTTCACTTGTCGCTTGTACGAATTCGCGAGATAGAACTGAAATACAATTGAAAAATTGTTCAAATATGAATCGCAAATAACTTTTCTGCGGTTATGTGTTTTGCGGTTTGTCCATCCGTGATATGTCGACATCATGATGTTTGCACAAGTATTGTGATTATTATGCTTTTATGAGAACGTAAGAAATACGTGATGCAGATTAAAATAATTGTATGCAATGAGTACAAATTATATGGACTTGTTGCTGAAGAAAAAGAGCACGAAGAAAGATATTCCTTCGTATAAAAGATTGTAATTAAAAACGCATTTAAGAGCATTGCCTTTGTTGACATCATTGTCAACTGGATGGATACGCCACGCAAGCAGTCTGGTTCAGATCGTACGGTCGCATTAAATCAGACACAAGACCGATGAACATCTGCAGAGCGTGATACGAAGGTTGCGCAAAACGAGCGCTCTTATCAGCTGACGTGGCACAAGATCGGGAACACACAAAAAAAAATAATCGCTCCGCTTCAGAAAATTCCGCAGCTGTATCCAAGCTGTATTATTCGTGATTCAAGCCCATATCACAATATTTAATGACAAATATGTTAAATGTATGGAAAAATATAGGTGGCATGATGGATTTCTTTCGATTTCGGAAAATATTTCAAAATAAGGTAGAATATGCTTTCTTTTTTTTTATTGTAACCTGACGTTTTGAGCATTGCACATATAAGTGACTCATTGCATGTTATGCATTTTAGATTTGCGCCCATTAAAAAATTTCAATAATTTCGATTGTTTCAAAATTACTGGTCTTTCTTAATTTAGCTTAAAATGTTTAATAAAAAAATAGAATAGACTATGAGAAAGTATTCATATAAAGTTAAAAAAGCGAATTACGATTTTACTTACTAAACATATCTTGTAAATCGTAAAATAATTATTCTACAAAATGCAAATTATTATACTTGTAAAGATTGATTTCGATAATATCTTATTTTTTTTATTGCCTCTTTTACACTTTAAGTTTTTTTTTTGTTGACGTAAATTGATCGTGAGATTTCTTTCGAAAAATTGTCGACACGGGAAAAACATTACAAGTTTTGAGAGCCACTGCTCAGTCTGATTGTTGATTTTTCCCCTCCTCTCATTTTTCCCCCCTTTTTCCTCGTCTCCTCGCGATAGTATTGCATCTCACCCCGCGCTCGCCGTTGTATTTCATTGTTGTGAACGCATGCAAATTGCGATCCCAGTGCCGGGCCCGAGTATCAATTCTAACAGAATTAATTCGAGTGCAGTCATTGTTTTTTGCGCGTCACAAAAACCCTCTATACGCGGGCGGCATCGTTTTGCCCCGCTACGAACAATATCCGGTTCATACGAACGGTTGCGCACGTCGCCAATCTCTCCTCGCCGACCGCCCCGTGTGTTCCTATGGTGGTGAAAATCCCGTTCGAAAATTGGACCATGGGTCGTCAATATAACATCGGCAATCGATCATTTTATTGGTAATTATCGTTCAACGTTTCCAGTGATGTCAGCGCTCAGCGAGCAGCGTCAAAAAAAGGATTGAGTAATATAGCGTCGCTAATTCGCAGAACTGAATGCCGTGTTTCATCACTTGATAGCATCCAGTGAATAACCTCGCTTTCAGTGACAAATGGCCAAAATAGTACGACTATTAGTGATGAAAAATATAGAATATGTAAAAAAATTTGTAAAAAACTGCGCCGAGCCACTCGTTATTGTTACAGTTACGTAAAATATTCAATGTATAAAGTTTAATAGAAATTAAAGGAAAATGTTAGAAAAAACATCCGATTAATATTTTAAAAAATTAACCCATTTAAAATCTCAATATAATATTAAAAATACTGAAAATATTGAAATGTTACCTAAAAGTATACATAAAAGTTGACGTATACTATAACGTGAATTGTTTGATACTTGTGTTGCAGAAAGACGACTTCACAGCTGTCAGCTCAGCATTGCGCCAATATCTTCCTGAAAAAGATACTCCGTATATCTTAGACATCGACCTCGACTTCTTCAGTACTAAAAATCCCTTCAAAGATCTTCATGAGCGTGTAAACCTTTATGACAAGTTGGCTCCTTTGTTTACATATAAGAGGGCCGAATCAAATGATCCAGAGGTAAGTTTGTTTTAAATTTAAAAATTATAAAAAAGGAGACGATTTAATTTTTGAAAATTTAAAGTGCGATATATATATATATATATAATCGTCAATGGAACTATTGACGTTTCTGATTGGCTGTCGCAATCGTTTTGTGACTGGCGACGAAATGTTCGTGACACATTGTAGGTCGCCTTTAATGTTCTAAAAATGTTCCCTGTATACAGTCCTATTTTTTTGTATACTTGAATTAATCAAAAATAATTCAGTATTACATTAAACAAGATTAGGAGAGAGAAAGAGGTAAAGAGAAAGCATGAGAGCAGAGAAAAGAGAGAGAGGCTGAAAGCGGGAGGGCGGAGGGGGGGGGTGGGTATTATCGGTCATTAAATATCTGATTTCGCGGAAACTTGATCGGACAGGAAAATGAGAGGGTGAGAGATCGGGTAAATCGCGACCAAACCAGATAGCTTTAGAGGCGATGAAATTTCGCGAGTCAGAGGATGGGAGTTACCGGCAACGAGCGGAAGATTTGGAATAATTAGGTGGACCGACAATGGCCGTAGTCCCGTGGCAGACCGGATACACAATGTGGCCTGCCACCAACGGGATAATAGACAGAGAAGAAACGACTCTATAGGGTTTTAGGATTCGACGGACATAATGGCACTGGTCTATTGTCTACGTAGCTGCAGACTGCCAACATCCGCCTCCGGGGTCGACCATGTCGACTCATCTGCATACCAGCTTACAACCCTTCAGCCGTTTAGTTCCGAGCATCGAAACGTTAATTCTGCTCCGGCCACGCCATTCGTCAATGAATCTCGATCGCGATGCTATTATTAGTACCGTGTGTCGTTTTAAAATGAAACGTTTTTAAATTAATTAAAATTGACATGAGATGCTTCTTCAACTTACTCTCACATGATATTCTATATATACGCAATTTTTGATAAGCCATTTTCGCTAAAAATTCCGATAGATTCTCGTTATTTGAAAGAATCTCGATGGATTCTATTAAAATTGACTTATTAGATATATCTTATTAATGATGGCTGTTGGATATTTTTGGTAGCACTGTTTACAACGAGGCGGTCATTGATCGGAAATATTTTCAGTTATTCGTATTTTATGATGCAATCAATACATCCCAGATTGCTCGTAAATAATTTGTGCGATATTGACATGGAGTTGATATTAATTAAATATAGATTTATACTCAACTAATAAATTAATTCTTCTATTGTTATCATAGGATGCGTAGAGCAAATAGTGTTAGATTGTTTCTGATGTCATTTAAATTTAATACATAACCTGTCCCGGTTAAGTTAAAAATGCTAATCATTTCTTACAGAAACATGTTTACTAGAATAGAATAGATTTTCCAAATAAAGTATTGGACGCGATTATAATTATTAAATCAGATGAATTTTGTGAATAGCTAGTCACGATTGTAGTTAGATGTATTTATTTAATCACTGGATTATGATAACTAACATCACGCGTTGAATGTATAACAAATTTTGTCGATGAAATGGAAATGTTGATTGCGCCATCGATTATAAAGTGCAACAGTATGTCATTTGAATTTATAAATAAATTACAAACGAGTTTAATTACAAGTACACATATATGTACATGTTTATATAATAACAAATATGTAGATATTACTACCTATTACTTTTAGTAAATAAAATAAAATATTAAATTAAATAACTAAATTAAACAGTAAGTTGATATAAATATATAAATAAAAAATATATAGCTATATTTAATTATTATAACGGAAATTATTTTTATTATTGATTTATTTAGAAACTCTTTTATATTCTCTTTCTTTACTTTAAATTTTGTATTCTATTTTAATTATTAAAATTGTTTTGTTGAAAATTTGCAAAGAATTAAAAAATGCGTATATAACAAATGTATTAATGAAGTAACAGGACATACTATATATATTTTTTCGGTTCTTTGCATAATTCTTCTTTTCTCTCTCTCTCTGTGATCTTTATATCATTTGCATAAGGTTTGACGTCTTTCACAACATTATAACCGATATGTGCACAACGGTAAACGGTTGCATATTTTGTGAATCCTACTTTGCATATCTCCAATTGTCGAAAAGCCTTTGATCCAGCGAGCGGATCGTAATTTCTCACGGCAGTTCCACGCCATGTGCATCCTCTGCATGTCATTTAGAAAACATTAGCTATCCTCCTATATTCGAAATCGCCGATTTCAAGACCGAACAATTTAACTTCTCACCGTGGGATCTCGGCAAGATGCGTACCCTTGAACGTAGAACGCAGTCAAGCTTTGACGTCCGGAATTGCCTACCGTTATGTTAATGTTGCGAATCGGGCCATTTAAATGCATGCCGGTTAAATATTCGGTCTTTCGGCCTACGTGTACCGTGGAGGATAGGTCCAGTTTCTGCTTTTAGCATGATGATAATGCAATGCAAGAGAATGATGCAACCGTTGTCGTTTTAAATTCAACTTTCAAAAATTCAAATTGGCACTTTACTTTTTTATTTTTTTTATTTTATTTTGCCTTCTCTCTCTCTCTCTCTCTCTCTCTCTCTCTCTCTCTCTTAGATAGGTGAGAAAGAAAACACTTGAGTAATTGCAACTTTAAGGCATCAAAAGATGATTAATTAAAAAGTACGCGGTAGTCGTTTTGTGGAAATTTTTTCATCTTTCTGTAGGTATATGTTTATATATAGATATGCAGATACTCCGATGATTTCGACTTAATGTATGCGGGTCAGACGGCGCTACCTGTCTTACCCCTAAGAACTTGACGGTGCATTGTGATTGTAATCGCCGGCTGCAGGTCACCCCGTAACCTAACCTAACCGAGGTCAGGGTCATTCTTGAATTATTTAAATTACGCAATCCACATTCCTTCTTCCAGACTCGCGCCACGATCTTTTGTTAAAGAGTAATAATTACGAGGAAGAATGAAGGAGTCGATCTCTCGCAAGAAAGCAACTAACCGCACGTTGTGTCTGCGATTAAAACGTGTTTTGTGTCGTTCCGACTTCAGTATCGATTTAACTTACGACCCGAAAATCATACAAAAACATCATCTCATATTCAGCATAAATATCTCACAATAATGATGGGAATTTTCCTCCTAGAATTATCTCTTTTTACTTATGATTTTTTTAATGAAAATTTAGATTATGTATAAATAAAATAAAGAAATATAAATCATTAGAAGTCACCCTTTTAAGACATGAACAGTAATAGGAAAATCTGATCAAACTCGTTCATACTTCGTTTAGCATGACTGCTTCGCGACACAATTCTCGAAAGCATGGATGTGTTGGATCCATTTTCTTCATGCATTAATCGACACGTACGTAGACTTGAGCGGCGGATCCGCGGGGTGTATTTTTGCGCGACTCCTTTCTCAGGATCTGCCACGCGATGTCCCACTGAGATCCCTACGAAAGAAGAAATGACACGAGCGGGGGGTCCAGTATGCAAAGCGGGATCCGTTTTTCGGCCGCCCCGAATATTGATGTATAGCCAAGTATGTAGATGAGCGTGAGAATGCAGCTCGTGCCGGATGATGGCGCGAATAGGCGAACCGGAAGTAAGCCAGTTCCCCTATCCTCTCCGTGGCTCCTGGTGCATTCATTCTTTCACCAAAGCTGCACTTTTGTCATTTGACTTTTACGAACGAAGACGCAAATGCCAAAATTGAAGTCGAAAATACGACTGAAGAAAATTCGTAAAAAAACACGACACATTTTTAAAATTATATCTTTGCTGAAAAAAAAGCGATTGTTATAAAACGTCACTTAAGATTGCAGCATTTACATTCTTTTTGTGTCATATTTCTATTGTAAATCACAATTTCTCTGATACACGATCCATTCAAGTTTGTTATAAAAACCCTAGAAATGTATATTGTTTAACAATGGCGTGAGGCGTTGGCTCGGGCTAAATTGGCACTCGTGGTTTCAAAAGCGGAAGCGAGTTATTCTGCATTTGTATCCAACTGGTTCTATCAATTTCTACCAGAATTTATTGGATTGATCTAGTTGTTTGACTAGACTAACCACAGAATGTTCTGATAGAATAATACATGGTTTACCGACGTATACATATATCTGCCACGTTATTGTATCCAAGTGGAAGTAATGTTACCCAAATATTGATCGATGTAATTTTAGGAGATAACATTTTTTTATTTTATAGTATTTTTAAAATGTTTGTGTTACATTTTCAAACAGCTTTTATGCCATGTCGTTGTAAAGTAAAAACTTCTGTAAATACTAATGTTTGCCATTTTTTTATTTTATTATCATCACAGTTCTCTTATCTGTAACGCAGATTCTCAAGTATTTTGTCGATGAACACGTTCGGCGATTACAATAATAACTATTGATCAATTGTATTAATAGTTTATTTTGTTTTATCATTGAATCTCTCCGCGAATTTCAACATATCAGGAATGCAATTCTAGAATACGGCAGAAAATGCAGGGGAGCGAAATTCAAATAGTAACAATACCATCTTCGGCAAGATTTTATCACCCCTTTTATATCTCTCATTTCCCTTTTATTTTTGCACCCTGTCTCACTGTCTCTTTACCCTCGCAACGGCCTTCTGCTGCTGAAATATCTGTTTAAACCTGCACGAGGTACGAAAACGGGACGGAGATAAACAACAAGGAATTAAATATACAATAAAGTGCGGAGTCCGGACAGCGAAAGGGCGTGGTGGGGTGACGAGGGTGGTAAAAGAGGGAAACTCCTTTACCGGCCGCCATTCCGCCTCGCTCACCCTCTCGGGCTCCCCAACCCCGGGCCACCCGCATAAATAAATCCAATTGCTCAAATAAAATGTACGAAAACGAAGTCGCGCCAATGGCCGGGCTATATTTTATTTTCTCTCATTTTCCCTCCTTGTTGCCGCGCTTTCGTTCTTTCTCGCTTCTTTTTCTTCTTCTCCGCCCACTCTCGCATCATCCCTTTCCGTATTCGTCTGTAGTTCTTTTTCTCTCGTTTCGCTCTCTCGTCCGCATCTATTTCCTGCGACGACGGTAGGATAATTCAATCTCGACTTTTCACGGATTTCCCATCAAAGGAGACATACCGGTTACGAGCTGAGAGATTTCTCTTTCTCGGCGCGTCTGCAGTTGCTCTGACTTTTTGAATCGAAACCGTCCTTATTTCTTATTCGTTTTACCCCAACCACGGCCCCTTCCGCGCATTTTCTGTCACCACAATATACATCTTTCAACTTACGGTCAATATTTCATATTAATATCTCTGCAATATTATTATTATTATTAATGTTATGATATTATAACATTGGATTTTAATTTGCAATACAACAAATACAACGTTGAATATTTACAATATGTGTCGAAACACATATAAAATTTAGAATTTACAACGTATGAAAAGATTGAATATGTTTTTTAATTGTTTTTATACTACTTTGATGATATTATTAATTTAACTAAAATTAAAATAAATTAACAAAATATACACATGTTAGCATTAACAAAAATGTATAAAAAATATCTTACAATCTTTTATTAGTTTATCTATTAATTATTTAAATTATCTATATAATTTCAGCAAAATTACGATTACTCAGAGTGTCATTAAGTTAAGAACAATAGTAAATGTTGCGTTAAAATGGATAATATTACATCGATAATAATTACAGTTTATGATGTATGGGAAAAACCATGGTAGTTACTTGATATTTTATTTTATGGCATAATATATCAATTACAATTACTGCATTTACTGCAACTAAATTATTAATAATAATTATTATTAATGTAGTAGTTATAACATATACATAAAGCTTTTAAACCGGTTTTTCTTTTATGTTTCTCTTTAATACTTGATTTCTAAAATATCTGAAATGAGTAAATAACGGGAAATATTTTGTTTCATAATTATAATTTTGATAATATCCCTGCCACGCATTGATAAAAATACATCACACAACTTTCCCGTGTCCTTGTTGAGAATGCGCGAGAACGTTGGTTTCCGGTCCACGTGGATCAGAACACGTGCAACGGTTCTGGTTTCTTCATTAACAAGGCGCTCGGTCTTCGTGGAATGAGGCAAATTTCGTTGGGGGCAGGTCACTTTCGCAATTACCTTCTCTCACGGAAGTCCCAGCTCGAACTTCGGTCTCGACGGCGGAGGTGGTGGCGGAGGTGGTGGTAACGGCGACGACCCTCCTCAAGGTCGTCTCTCATCCCCCGCAATTAAGCCCTCCGACAATTAGATCGATAAACGCAAGGAGGCGCTCTTTGTGCTTCTCGTGCTAGGGCGCTCGTGCTATGCGCCCCGCGTAACAGTCGTGACTTTCTTTTCCTCTCTTTTTCATTCACATCCGACGGTAATGAATCGCAGAAATTACAGCATGCCGTTAAGATCGATCCGAGATTTCTTTAAAATGTTACGTTCCTTTTACGTGTAATTTTCGATTAACCAAACATCTAGTGTTTAATATAACCACGTAGTACACTCGAACCGAATGAAATATTCAAAGGAAAAAAAGAAAAGAATGTGCGAACGAAACACACATTATATGTTACATGTTACTTTGGGGATAAGAAAAAGTATAGCTCAATGCTATATTATATAATCTTCAAAATTTATTCATTAACTTTGTCCGCGTCTGCTTAAAGATTTTTTCAAACATAATAAGAATTTATTATTTGTAATGATAGAGAATATTTATATGCATTCCTTTGTCTTCATAATTATAAATCACGCATTATGTTTTTATTTATTTTTGTCATATTTTGTCTGGGATCCTGCGCAAAAAATGACAAGTTTATCTAATGCGGTATATTAACTTAGACTTTTGAAGAAATAAGAACTCAACTTTTTCTTGAAAAATATGCGGCAATTTTTCGCATAAGAAATGCGAAGTAGGTAAATGTATTCTCCAACAGACTCTAGATCTAGTGGTTAGAATTCCGAAATGTTGAATTATTCGGAAGGGTTGTGGGGGTTTATTTTATGTCAGGCGCACCCCTGGAAAATCGGATAAGAACCAACATCGCATCTATCGTAGGTGATAAGAACGAGGATTTCCTTTGCAGTTTCCGGGGAAGCCGCAACCCCCTTGGGTGACGTGACGAGCGACACCGACGCCATGCGTCCAAGATGGCCGCGGATCGTTAAACGGTCACGCGCAAACTCCTCAGGGAATAGAGGGTTGGTTTGGGGGTGTCTCTGCTCCTTAATAGCGTCAAAGAGTAGTTACGATCTCAGATCGTCACAGCTAACTTATCAGACCATTTCTACTCACCATTAGACTCTTAACGCGTGCAAAGTGTCGCAACTAAATCGTAGTTGTCAATGTTGTTTATTATCATTAAACACAATCTTCTTTTACACGTTCATATTTTATCACAATTTTCTTGTTTACGATCAGCGATATACATAATACAAACTACCGTCACTGCAGATGTTTCTTATAATATTGCGTTATAAATGATTATATATGTGTATTAGCGTTTAAAAAGATATTAGAAAGATATAGAATATAAATATGTATTAAATATGCTCATAATTTAAACTTTTTTATAAGAAAACTTATAACGAATTAAATAATATTAATATAAATTAATATTTATATATTAATAACTATATTATTTTTTAAAGAAATTGATATTTTATATTTGCATGTTTCATATTTTGGAACATTTTTTTATGCTATTAAGAAGAATTATAATCTTATAATTTTTATATCATTAAATCACTTTATTTTACCATTTTTTATCCTTTTGAAATAAAATTTTAATAGACGTTATTGCTTTTGTTTATATATATAAGCTTTAAAATAATACGTGTATCGATAAACTACAATGGACACGAGCAGCAAAACTTCCTGACATGTCAACGGCCAACATTAATACATTTCATAAGCATGGCGAAGGTTATTGCCCTTTCATCGAACAATTGAAGAAATGACAGTGGTCATTACTTTAAAAAGGCGTAAAGAGCGATGGGCGTATACGGTTGTGGTGTGCTTGCGCTTTTCAGCACAAAGCTCGTCGCCCTCTGCGCGGAAATGCCGTTTCTTACTTTCATACCCTCGCGTATTAAGGTATTAAGTGAATACAATATAATATATTGCATGTTACGTATTGACGTGTCATTACATTCGACACCATATGATATATCGGAAGTCGAAGTTGCTGAATCGAGTCTTTCGTCGCACTTTTACGCGGCGATGCGTAAAAATGCGCATGCGAATTTTAACTGGTTGTTAGTGAAACCGATCAGTGAACCTGATATAGCTTAATTTATTTTTCTATTATTTAAAATATATTTTTCTAACTTATATTATTTTATGTACCTAATATAAATTAAAAAGTTTATCTTTACTTTAGCAATTTATTTTCTGAATTGCGCAATAGTGCAATGTTTCTTTTTTTCCGCATATGTTTTTACATTTTCCTTGCGATTTTTCCCATGAAATATGCCTACAAGAATATCAACGTAGCGCTTCAATGCAGGCAGCGGCATTTTTCAAATGATTCGTTGATTAAAATTACACGTGAGAAACAAGAAATGACATCACAGCTGCATCGCGTTTTCATGCCACGACAATATGCGACGCGCCTGTACATTTATCTATAAATAAGTCACTTGTGCACATCGGAAAGTTTACGCGCGATGAAAATGTCTATAGACTTACGTGTTATCGATCTTGTCGTTCTAGAGCACTATAGCGCGATACGTCGCGATACAAAGCGACGTTTTTAACGACAGTGATTATTTGCGATAACAACATACTTGCCGAAACTCTGATAAAATGACGAACCGCGCTCTGGTGAGTCTATCATCGAAGTCAAAATAGCCTGATGTATTATTATCCGGTATATTGAGTGAATACAATATAATACATAATATATATACAGTACGGATGTCGGCTCGCACCACAAATTACATTGTTGCCCCTCGCGATTCTGCAAGATGTAATTCGATATCGAATTAAGGTGTAATTTTTCTTAATTTCGGAAATTCGGTGTTTCGTGACACTAGTTTACATTTTATATGTTGCAGTCATTATTTTATTGTAAATTTTAGTATCCGCAACCATTTTATTTAAGAAAATGAGGATGGGCGGGTCTGAAGACAAACCGTGTAGGGATTTAGATAATTGCAACTGCGATTCTCTTGAGGTCGCAAACTGATTGTGTCGATAAAAAAAGTGCTGGTAAAAAAAAAGAATAGGGACTATTTAACTTTCGTTAAATGATCGCTAATGACTCTGAGCGACGTCATAGATGGGAATAGAGAAGATCGTTCTGTTTGTCGGTTCAAAGACTGACGAGTATCTATGAAAAGAGTCTTGATTGCGGGATAAATCGTCAGAATCTTAGTTGTGCCGTAATGCGTAATGCGAATTCCTTGCTGATTGCGGATAGTTGTGTTTAACAGTTAATCCATTATCGATAGCAGATGTTGCGCGGAGGAGTGTTAATGTTTCGTAATGAATGAGATTACTGTGTAAGTGCAACCATTATGTAATCAATGATTATGCGCATTATAGAATGCACTATTGTCGAGTTATCGAGTTAAGAAAGACCCATTTCCATAAGCAGATCTCTGTCTAAAAGATAGGGGATCTACGAAAGAGAATAGGTATACTGTGCCTACAACATATACAGATCATCCGACTTGCGTTTTACAAAAAATGAAAAAAAATATTGCGAAATATTTTTTCCCCTCTTATTTTCAACGAGATAAAATTACATTAAAACGCAAATCCACATTTCTTTATTAATATATTTGAAATGGGAATCAGAATATTCATGTTATACATGAAAAATTTTATTCGAATAACAAGCGTTCTTTTATCTCGGTGATTAAAGATGAGTTAATTAATTTTTTTTAATTAACATTTCACAAAGCGTTTTTGTATACTTCCCGAGTAATCTCGGCGCGCACAGTGTGCCCTTCGTTGTGAATCCAAATGCGATGCGAATTGCCTTTCTCTCGGCGCAATCCGTAAATCAACGGCGAGTCTAAAATCACAGGGGCATCCAATTGAACTCCATGGCGGCTCTCGGTGTCAATGACTCCAGGGGACCGTATGTCGCTTCGAGCACGGTTGATTTCGATCACCGGGTACACGCACGCAGCACGCGCACGGTCATACAAACACGTCGTATAGCCATTTTCCGCGCCCCTCCTCCTCCCCCCCCCTCCTCCCGCCTCTATTTTTCCCCTGGTCTTCCGTAGTCCACGTAATTGATGCTCCCGCGAAAACAACCGTCAATTTTCAGAGCACATGGTTCCGCGATATGCTCGGCGCATAAGCGCATGACCTCCCTACAGGTGGTATGCAACATAGAATGTAAGAGCGCATTGAACCCGCCACTTGCAACGAAAACGCCATGCGTACCGCATTGTTCGTGACAATGAGAGTCAGTGACCTTACGGACGGAAATGTGAAGTTTTGCCGAAATTTCGTGCGGCCAAAATTTTATTCGTTGCTTGTTAGACCGTATGGTCCCGAAGAGAGATAAATATATTTCATACGTGAGGTCGTTGTGCTAACAGGCACAGTTCAGAGTACTGTGGATTAATATACAGATGGATATCTTGAATTATTTTATTTTGATATACGTGTGATAATATGCTTGTTTTATAATAATAATAAACATTACTTAATATTATAAAGAAATATATTTAATATTATACAGAATGAAATAATATTTTCTATTTCCTATTTTATTAAATAAAATGTAACATGTATAGATGAAACTCATATTCACTTCTTTTTAACTATCCCGATGTATAATTTATACTTATGTAACGTAATAATTATGAAATTTAATGTTTTACTGATTCTAGCTTATTTTACATATACATTTTTATACAATTTTTATATAATATTTTTACGTAAAACGTGTTTTATGTTCCTAACTTTTTTTAAAAATTATTTGTAGGTTTTTTATCGCAATTTTATTAATATTTACTTACATTTTGCAATATTTAATCAATGTAGGTATCTTAGAGAAGAATAACAGATATTATCTTACAGATTCATATCATAGTTTAAGATATGGTTCGAAATTTATACAATTAATTGATTATAGTTAAATGCTTTTTAATTATTTTAAGAACGAATAGATTAGAAATAATTGATAATATATATAAAAGACACTCAGTTATTGAGTGTCATTACGGCTATCAAAAAGATTCGATACGTCGATGTATCAATGTCTCGATAAATCGTTGATACGCAGAAGCTCGCTGTGAGAAAGAAGAACATGCATATTTTCTGCATATATTTACGCATAATATTCATACAGATTTTATGTCACGATAATTTCTTTCATTATCAAAGTGGTCTCGTAAATAGCAGCTTACGTACTCTTAATCTTAATTTCAATGCTTTATTTTCTTTAAAAACCTGATTCTTGAAGAAACAACAAGATGCTTTCAAACTATTAATATCTCGAATTTTTTTCATGAATCGGAAAAACAATTTCAAGGTTTGATATATTTAATACTGCAGATTAGAGATATGTGAGACATAATTTTCATCTTTAATTATCTTTATTTTCGTATTTTATTAAGGATATTTATTAAATATATCGTTAAATGAAATATTTATTTAATCCTGCTATTTGAGCCTATTTAAAATTTATTTTATTTTGTTTATTAATATTTTAAAATTTTTCCTGGCATTGTGTGTAATAATTTTATCTATTACTATTGTAATACACACACACACACACACACACACACACACACACACACACACACACACACACACACACACACACAGAGGATTTTTTTTGGTGAGTTTTTTATTTTGTCTATTTTTAGAGTTTTTGACCATATAACCAAATAATATACTAAATTTAAACAGGACAATAAAGTTAAGTTCTATTAATAATTTAATAGAATATTATGTAGAGTTGAATTCTACATTAATTCTGTTTTTAATAATACGTATTTTTCAAAAACAGATTTATCATCGATTAATTATCTCTAGCTTTTTCTTTTCACTGCTGCATACTATCAAACGAAATAGCGATATATAATGAATATATTTCTCGAATAAATGTTACATAAGAAACACGCGGTATAATCCTCTATATCGGTAGACCATCACTATCGATGATATCATTCTTTCCGCTACGACTCCGATTCCGTAAGTGTGATTTTATGCTTACACTCATCAGTTCTCGATGTATGTATATGCTCGTCGAGTAATTTACAACTCGTAATGATCTAACATCGCATGATGGACCTGACGAAAGAAGCTATTGATAGACACTTGTGTGGGCGAACGAACTTGTTCGCGCATATCATTTCAGCTCTAAGGAAATAGCGTCACTCAGCTCTTTCCCAACCTCAGATTAATTATTGTTAATTTTGTTGTGATTTACAGGCATATACACACACGCGTTCATGTTGTGCATTATTGTTAAGTAAGATCTAATATAAATTAGTAATAATAAAAATTATATAACTGTTAAATAAAACGAGGCTTTTTGCTTTGACAAAGTTATGATTACACACACATGATTATATACAAAAATTTTCTTGTATGCAGATTCTTGCATATAATATGATATTATTTTTTATATGATTTTTTTATCACGCAAATGGATGAAATCTGAGAAGGACATTTACTGTTGCAGCACGTTCTTACAACTATGCTTTTAAATATAATTGTTCATTTATTCTGAGCTTTATACACGGAATTTCACGCGATCCTCCGCATGCAAACGACGGCGATTCCTCCGAGATTATTCGAGAAGGCGTCGACAGGGATGCAAGGCCGATCGATTTGAAAGTGGTACCTCGTACACAGTACAACGCAACTAACATAAATACATGCGTCCAGGTATGAGCCTGATGCAAAGCCACAGGCCTGAATGTGGCACTCAATCCAGTATGTAGATTCGCGCAGGTGTCGCTGAGTTCGCCCGACGTAATTTTCAATTTTAATTGGCCGGGAAGCAGGAAAATAAGAATATTCGTGCACGAGCACTCACATGCTCACGCTGTAACGACACGTAGGCTATCTTGGCTTGGACATTACGCGCGGATCATTTCTGAACTTTGCGCTTTCCGAGGCGCTAAACATTAAGTCTATCAACGATATAATGATAATCGGGCGGATAAGCGGATAATTGATGAGTAATTATTTCAGGGTACAAACATAAAGAAGCTAATCAAGGTACACGCTTCGCCGTTCGCGAATATAATCTCGAAGTTTATGACATAAATATTAGATTGAAAAATCATGTCTACCGCGATCACACGGTTAATGCTGCTTGAAGTGTCAGATGAGCAAGTTGTTGGTGAAGGTGTGCATACGATTAATAATCTACAGATCAAATATAAACAGGAACTAAATAAATATCTAACAGGATCTGCAACAGGAAAGTTTCATCTGTTTTTAATGTCGATTTTTATGTTCGACATTCGAAGACGATTAAAACAACATGGCGTAATTCGCGCATATACGTATTCATGTTTAATTATATTCAACAGAAGAGTAGATAGAAGAATTTACTTATCTATCTTATAAAAAATAATTCTTTAAAAACAATTAAAAATATTTACTTTTATATTTCATAGCAGTTTTTAGTAGATGCTTAAATAAATCATAATACTCTTAATTGAAACTATTATCATAGAATAGGTTTGTAACCAGAATTAAATCTACTATTATCACAAAATAGAATTGTAAATCATTTCTCATTTTTTCATCAAATTATTAGCACTCGAGATACACTTGTTTTTAACGATAAGTTAGTTCTTTTTCAAATAATTATCAATTTTACTGATAAAAACAGAAATGTAGATATGTACGTACATATCGTAGATTCACGTAATGCCGTTTCAACCGTGTAAATTTGGAGTCTGGCTTATGCACCATTTATTTATTAAAACGGCAAAGTTATCATTGCGTACATTTTCCGCAATTTATTTCATTATACGAACGGTGGGCGTGCGCTTTTTCTCTTCATTCATATTAATGAAACAAATACATCAGTGCCTAATGACTTTATTTTTACGTGGCGTTCATTGAACCGAATCGACGCTTTATTATTTCTCTTTATTACGCTCGAAAAATATCTTGCCGTCGCAACCACGCGCGGCCATTTTAATTTATACGATACGAAACGCAATTTTGTTCGTCGACTAAAGGTGTAATTAGCTTCAGGCTAATGGCGAGAAAAAAAATTCCGCAAGAGGGGCTGTGCGCTTTTCTACCGGATAATACGTGGAAATGCAGGGTATAGCTTCCCCAATTAATACTGGAAATCGAAGTGCCCCGGGATATTCCCATTAACTACAATCACACGCACTGTCGGTGCGCGCGATTTTTTCCATTACCTATGAACGATACCATTTTCCCATTACTTGTAAACGCCAAAGAACCGTAAGATTTTATTTCCATTTAGACAATTTTTCGCTAATATTAAAACACATCTTAATATCATGTATATTGTATAATAATAATTTTTAACGCAATGCGCTTCTCTCTGAAATGTAAATGACATTGCTCTAAAAAAATTATTACGTGAATAAATTCTAAAAACTAATAACATTGCGAAAAAAAAGTTGTTAATTTGATTAAATTTTTTTAACTTGATTAAATTTCTTCAGTTTAAGTATTTATGTATTTCAATTAAATATATCAATACATACTTGAATTAAAATTTAAGTTTTTATATAATTAAATTAACGCAAATTAAATACCTTTTAATTATATTATATTATTTTGTGATTATTAGTTTAAATTTTCTGTACTAAGCATATTAATCAACGATTGATTTTGATGACATCCAATAGTTGTAGAGACATCCAAGATTAGTTTTCTACACGCGGTAAAAGACTAGATCCCGTTTATCATATTCGTAGTAGTTTTAAGAATTTATGAATAAACATACACGTTAAACCGCAAGAAAGGAACAGAACTTTTAACTCGGACTCGGGTGTCTAACTTGTCGCAACTTCTACAAGCTTATACTTATCCTTCATGACTTACTGGCAAGTTGCTGTTCTTCGTTCTCCGTAACATATTCTATATTATCTGAGAATTCGTCACATGAATAATTATAATAATTTCAACTATATTATTATTAACATACGTACACTATATTAACCCTTTAAGATTTGTAAGACATAAATTTGATTAAAATAAATTTTTTCTTTTCCAATGATCGCAAAAAGAATACTGCTTATGAAGAATTTTGTCGAATAAAATTAATTATCAAAAAATACGATTTTCTTGATAATTTTCTTGATTAAATATGTACATGTATGTATGTCCCATCTGCATAATTAAATATTTTGTATAATCATGATAATGATCATAAAAAAACCAATCTTATCACTTTGAGATAATATAGATAAAAAAATTGGAAAAGTATCAGTTACTTACCTGTTTTTACAAATAATTCCAATATCGTCAAACATTGATTTGTTTTGCAAATGGTTAAACTAGTGGCTTCTTTAGTGAAAACATAATTGTTTTTCGAATTAAGATAGAGAATCTAATTAGGGTGGATTACGAATATTATATTGAGAAACATACTACATTACCAATATGGAACATTTGGGAAAAGCTCAAAATAAACATACATAAATTACATTAAGCTTTAAAGGATTAACAGAACAAATGGTATGTGATTGGGAATATTAAGTATCAATACATTATTCGCGAATATAATTGTGAAAGATTTTCTGATTACAAATGTCTTTTATTTGCAATTTTTTAAGATAATAAAATATAACATCTAATTTTGTGTTGCTGGTAATGCAATTCAATTAAGTTATCAATGATTATATGTTGATTTTATTATAATTAATTAATATTATAATATTATTACTATTGTGACTTTATACAGTTAAATGATTTCTTTTTTTTTTACACCTGTGTATGAAATCCAGTATTAATTATATATTCATCTAGAAAGTTTTTATGGGTATATTATCCCCTCTTCTGCTTTTGGCCTTCATTGAGACAGCATTGCGTTTCTTTCAAGATGTTGTACACCGAACATCCGCGTAATCAGTCAAGTTTATATCGATCTCCGACGTCGATCTTGTAGATCCCTCGCGATAAAAACTATGTACGAGCGGATTTATGAAGCATGTCTGCCAGGAGATCGAAAATACCGAACAGTATATGTTCGTATGGACTTTCTTATCTTTCCCCTTTCTTAGCTGGTGTTTCTCCTTTTTTGAAATCCATGTCGAGTGATGGTAACGCCGGAAAAGGATCCATACACGTATATGTATACTTGTATATAATCTCGGGTAGAGCAGTATCGAGGGTGGGATTTATGGAGCATGACAGAGATTTACAACGCCTCTCGCGTCCGGAGGCTTCATGGATCGCTGAATCGAGGGGACCTTGTTCCGCTCGCTTTCGATCCTCTCGATCTCCTCTCGATAGCTACGCCGCCATCCGCACCTGTAGCGCGTATCGCGTAAACGTGGTATATCGAATACGTCAAGAAACGTAAAAAAGAAGAGTAGAAATAATTGACGGCGAAATGATGAAGATGCGAAGAGAATAACACAACAGATAATACGCGACTTGCAAATCTAAAAAATTGAGAAGCCAAGAATTAATCGGTTGAAAGTTTGGAAAGGACATTTAAAGTGAATTAGTGAAAATTTACATAATTACACAAATTAATAATTTCAATTAGTGAAAAAGTACATAAGTTATCGTTTTGTATTTCTCTTTAACTGCATCATAGTTTTCTCAAAGCAAACAGACAATATTACATAAAATCTGATCGATATTATTGAAAATTAAAATATATTCGATAACATTGAAATAAAACTTAAGTTTAAATTAAAATTGAATGAGTCATGTTTTTATAATTTCTCGATTACACATATCGGGAATTTAAAATTTAAATCTTCGAATTAGAAATTGGAGTCAATTTCTTGGATATTCTACCAAGTAAATTGTTATATCGTACAACGATCGATTAACTCAATTTTTGTTCAATTCCAATAGTTGCTATTTTTGTCCGGAGTTTTCCAGTTTTGTGGTTAAGCCTCATATCGGATCTGAGCGGGAAGCAGTCGGTTGGAGGGCGTAAACGACGATAGGGTTTATCGAATAACGGCGCAGACAATCGCATAAAAAAGGTGCTGACAATGTAAGCGAATGGTCAAACCTGACAAGCCGGCAAACACGCATGGTAGATAGCAGGATGTTACCGGAAACATGTCGAAATAAACGGCAAAACAAAGCCGGCGTTGCACCGATGTGTATATAACTCGTATTAGAGTATAACTCATATTATTAAAAAAAGAGGCGTTTTTACGTGTTTGTTGTATGGAAGGAAAGAAAGAGCGGAAAGTGCAAGCTTTGAGGAAAATAACTAAACCTCTTGCTCGTTTCCAAATTAGCAAGTGACGTTAATAATACATAGAAGTTAGCTACATTAGTAACTTTAGATTATTGATATCACTCGTAATTTACGTTAATGAAATCGTCTGCTAATCAACCAAAATTATGCTTACATAGTCAGTGGGATAGAACACAGTGGGATAGAATTGTGATTTGTTGTACACGCAGCCAGCTCTATTCGATGTAGTGGCCCTGTTGATCAAAGCTACCGAATCATCCATCAGTGTACGCGAAACAACGCTCGATGGAACTTGATCGCTGATTCATAATCGACGATTCGGGATTCGCTTGCGTCCCGAAAGATATGATATGTGGGAGGGGTGAGGGGGGGGGGAGGGAGGGCGAGAGATAGGTGTGCACGCGCGCGCGGGAGACAGAGAGGCTTTTCAGCTGTCGAAATGTTGCCGTACTGGAGAATCGAATCCCATTTCTCGTTGCGCGGACCACGGGTGCTCCGCTAATTAATGTTTACGATTTCCATTAGCGCGACGCGACCGCAGCCACCGACTTCCTGCGAGGGGAGCGGCTTGTCTGTACGTGTGCACTTTGACGCAATAACGTCGCTTGTAGTGTCTTCATGCAAATGCGCATTGCTGGCTTCAACAGATAAAAGAGAGACACATATTTACTTTTGCGCGAATTCCTGTGTACATGCAAGTACTTAAATTAGATACTAGCGTTGTAGATAAATCAACGGATAAGCCAATCCATTGAGATATATTAGCGAAATCAGAGAACTAATTAAGATATTATATATATTAATTTAAGATAGATTTCTCATTACGTAGCTTACTTAATGATTATATAGATAAATATATTCATAACCGCATATTTTAAACTAACGTTGTTAGTTGTAGTCTATTTTGTAATTATTGGATATCAATAGATACTTGTTGTATGTTTAGAGTCCACTAATAAATATATTTTTTTTCCATACATTAGATAAAATGATAAAATCAATAACGGGATTATTTTAAAATAAGATACTACTGCTTTTAATTCTTGTAGACAATATACACATGAAATTTAATATTAATTAATTATTTGATATAATATGTATTGGATATTACATATATTATTTGGTAAAAATAGAGTAATGCGTTTAAGCTTATTATTTTATTAATATAGATTAATAATGTGAATTTCGTACTAATTTACATAATAGTTACATAATAATACGTTAATGCATATTTATTATTTATATTAATTTCATCGTTTTCATTAATTTTTCGTCATTTTATTTAATTTATGAATTTAATAACTATTAAATTTAGAATCTTTAATGAGTTTTTTAGTGTGCTATTTATAATAATTTTTTTGCATGTATGTAAAAATTTAAGTATTTACTTTATAAAGCATTTTTTTGCGTCAATGTCCCATACATGAAAATTTGCGTCATACGTTTAGTAGAGTTCGATGACCGAAGTTGTAAGCAATGTGCTGTCTTTGTGTAATACAATGAAATGCAATTTGCGCTGAATGCGCAACAGCGCCAGGTGTAAGCTTCTGTAGAAGCGGTAGTCAAACGCTATTTCAATACTACCTAGAATCCATTAATTTTTAATTCTTTCTATGTTTGTGTGAAGCAAAAGTTTTATGCAATCGTTCGTCTAAGATAATTGGCTAAGATTTTACGTTATACGCGTAAAAAGAAAATTATAAGCACTGAATATGCAATGAAATATAAGCATTATCCAAACAAATCAAATTTTGCTTATAATATTCAGCACATTTGTTAAATATTTATAAAAATTAATGAACAGCGAACTTTACCATTTTTGTATAAATTTGTTTCTTTAAATTGAAGAAATCTATAACCAACGATGAATAAAGATAGTTTCAAATGATCATATTTTTCAACCAATAATACGCGCGTAACAGGGAGAAGTAATATGAGTATGTGTGTGATGGTTTTGTATAAGCAATACGAATCTCGCAAAGAAGTTTCTCACCCTAAAACTTTTAGCGCTAGATTTCGAAATCATGCAAGAGAAATGGCGTATTTCGGCGCGGGCTGTTTCGTCGTTGGGGTGAAAAGCATACGCGTGTGGGAGCACTTAAACGGGGGATGGATTCCTGTTTTTTCGCCTCGTCCAATCGCCACGCTACGGGACAAACATGGCGGGCGCCATAATTTATGCACCCCACCTTTTCACGTGCGTGATTTTTGTCAGAGCCGTCCACGTATGTATATAGACGCCGCGTGGAAAACAGGCAGATGCTGTATTTTGCATCTTTCCAAATGTCGATCCGTTTTAGATGCCAAATTCATCTGAAAAAAATGGCGCGCATTGTGCACTTTGAAAAATTTCGCAAAAAGAAGTTAATCAAATTGATCATCATACGTAATATCCTATATATATAATAATATCCAAGTTTTTTTAGTAAATAAAAACTAGTAGTGTGTGTATTTTTTGTAATAATATTTTTTTATAAAAAGCAACCATTACTGCATTGATTGTCATACAGTGAAAATATATTTTATATTAAAAAAGGATAATGATATTAAGAATTAAAGTTTAAAATAATATATCATAAGAATATAAAGAATATTTTCATAAAAATAATTTGAAGAAATATTAATAGATTTAAATTATAATAAATTCTTTGCTTAAATAATCTTATAACATAACATGTTTATATATTTAATTTAAAAATTCTTGTAGAATTATTTAACTTTATTTAGAAATTGAAAAGTACCGTTGCTAAATTTAGCAAATTTACACATTTATCAATGTGTTAAATTGAATAAAGAAAAAATATACGAATATACATGTCTTTTAGCTTCATGATAATTCTCATGTAATAGTTGCGCAACGTATTCGTACAGCGTTAGGTTTCAAAAGCCAACATTATTCAGATAAATGTTATCTCGGTTTTTTACATGATAAAGGATACCGCATGTTCGAGAGATCAGGCACAGTCGACACGAGGCGATACATCGCGAGATGTTGCCCCGACTAAAAAATATTAAAAAACGGGAACAAGACGAGAGAGCGAGACGAGGCTGAACCGGTGTGGTTAGCCCTTTATCATATCTCAAGATAATCTAAGGCCTTTAGAGTGCACTGGTTATCTCGAGCCTGCTGGCAATCATTTCGTACATATAAAGCTAAAAGTTTTTGCCTGAAATCAAAATTTTATTCTAAGATTTTTTCTAACTTAATCCTTTTCTCTCTTATCTTTTTTCACCTGCAAACCGTTACAAAAATTTGTATTGTTATAATATTTTTATATATTTCTGTTATTCACGATATTTCTCCATTACTTAATATTTATAAATATAATATCCACAGAAAAAAAAAACATATTTTTTAATAAATTCTTTAAATAGCGAATTTTTTCTTGATGTTAAGAGTTTATTCCACATTACAATTTTTTTTTTTTAATATTTAATAGTCGATACTTTATTTCTCTGTATGCATCACTTGAATTTTACACAATTTGTGTCTTATGCTAAACATTGAAATATCTACAATTCCCACTTGGTTTTACTATTTATATTTAGAAAAAATATTTATATTAGCATCTATAAATATTTCTTAGATATTTTGAGGCATTGTCTTAAATATTAACAAATATTTTTTTTTATTACTATAAAATACATTATAAATATACTATGATTTTTACCGATTTTATGAAAGAATACCCTTTTACATGTAGATTAATAGTTAAAAATATTTAGTTGCAATGTAATGTTTTAATACAATGACAAAGCCTGTGGCATAAAACGTCTTATCTTCATGAGGACGTCCTCGGTAGTAGGTTTGAGGGAAGATTGCCTAGTAGTCACCCTTGTATCCCGTTCCCCACCCATTCCCTCGAAGGCAGTTGGTTCTCTATTTAATCTCGAGGTGACAAATGGCCGTGGCACTGATTCGGTGACTCAACATATCCTGTCACCACATGCAAACATCGATCGGGACCAATATCGGGTCGAACCTGTCGACGAGGACCCCTGTGGAACAACCCCCCGAAGAAGATATATGAGGTAGACGAGACAATCTCGGCCTTGCAGAGGACTAATCGATGAAATTGTCTTCTTGCCACGACGAACGAAATATTCCGTTGTTCTTTGGTATTCTTTAGGTAGATCAATGTCATTTCATTAATTAAAATGTGTTACAGAACATTCTATGGAAGCAAATTTAGTAAAGTACACGAGAATGATTAAAACGTACGAGCAAAAGAAAACATCAGTGTTTCAATTAATATAATATCACGAAGCATTAAACTTTTGAAACTAAAAAATATACAATTTTGGGCTTTGAAGAATACAAATTATAATAAAAGAATACAATAATTATCTAAGAGCTGACATAAGTTATTTATATGTATACTCATGAGTATACTAAATTTATTATTACAAAAATATATCGTAGACATTTAAATTTGTAATTAAGTTCCTTTCGATGCGCATGTAGATGAAAATAACGATGGGTATAGAGATTAATATGGTATATTGAAATTGTAAGTAATCGAAGCGAGAATCATGTAGGTGTTGTGGTCATTTAAATTAAAATTTCTCACAATAGATTGTCCAGTAATGAAATAACAGTTGTAAGTCAAAAGAGAATGCTATAAAAATTTAAGATATATTTTGTACCATATATTTTATTTACGTAAAATATGAAAATATATATTTATGATATTTTATTTTTCTTTGTCATTAAAATATGAAAATATATATTTATGATATTTTATTTTTGTTTGTCACTTTATACTAAAATACCCGTGACATTTAGCTCGTTTTGTTCGTTTGTTTCAACATTGAAAAATATAAAATATTATGAAATATTTTCTTTTTGAAATTACGTTTATACAAAATGGTATAACGTATTATGAAGCATATATTCCATTGTAAAATGAGAAATAGCAATTGAAACGATAGATGTAACAACATTAGTTATTTTTCTCGACCTCTTTAATAACCCAGGTATATGCACTGCAGACGGTTAGGTGTTAATAATGGATAATAGTATAGGACGGTGGAATGTGCACATTACAATTTCAATATGTGCATGTGCTCTCAACGGTATGCTTTAATTATAGAACTGTTGACCACACGGTCCGGTGTGCCTATTTACCTTCAATAATGATTCGAGGTTATTTACGTCAAAAGCTTCGTTATATAGCATATTGTTTGGCATAGAAATTGTACGTACGAAAAATTGCGATTTTTAATAATTAATAGTTTACACGCTTTATTCCGGCTAGCAATATCAAGATTAAATTGAGATTGTGTGTGATGTGAGACTGGAAAAGT
This sequence comes from Monomorium pharaonis, assembly GCF_013373865.1. Classification (NCBI taxonomy): domain Eukaryota; kingdom Metazoa; phylum Arthropoda; class Insecta; order Hymenoptera; family Formicidae; genus Monomorium; species Monomorium pharaonis. The sequence continues at coordinate 2,115 of NW_023415424.1, read as the reverse complement.
AAAATCTAAAAATTGCCACTGATATATAAAATACGTTACAAGATTTGTCCTAAGTTCTTTAACTCTGGTTTGGATAATTTATAGAAATGTCTTTAAAAAATTAAAATATTTGTTAGATGCATTTATGTAATTCATTATGCAAAAACGTTTTTTTACAAAAAACTGGTTATTGATATATTGGTTAGGTTGTTGATATAATTTTCAAATTTAAATATCTAAATAATGAAAAAATATTCTATTATCTTAAAAATATTTGAGTATTTTAGTGTTAAGTTATTCTTTCGGAACTTTAATTATTTTTAATTTGTATACATATTTAAATCTATGAATATTTGATTTGTATAATCAAAAATATGTCAAATTCAGAAAGATTCTGTACGGTGGTGCCATGAGTGAGACCCAAGGAAAAAAATTAGAAGACTGGTACTTGAAGACTTCTTTTATGTAACAATTGAATTTATTACACTCTATTCTATTACAAATACTAAGTGTTCTCGATCGCTTTCGAACATCAACTCAAGTACGAACGTTCGCTTAGTAATGTTCTCGCATTGCTTTGTGGCTCCTCGTGGGAAACCAATTGGAGTCCTTCACAAGTTGTTTTCTTACACGAGAATGTCAAATGTAATAAATACAATCGTGGCTGTATTTATATTGAAGTCAAGAAAAAAGTGCGACATACATCATTTCTTCCTAGGTCTTTTCAAGCTTTATTCGAGCGAATAAACCGACTAGAGAGTTTTCGAATTAACTTTGCGGAAAAATTTAATGGCAATTTTCAGCAAAAAGTACAATTTTTACTTCCCATGTATTTTATCTAATTAGTTGTTTTCTATAATTCTATAATTTCAGCATATATATCAAGTTCTTACTTAATTAGCAGCGAGATATCGACAACTGACGCAATAGTGTAATATTATACGAATTGCTTAGCTTTTTATCCGGATGACTTTACGCTGATCTATAATTACGATCATGAAATTGCACATGCGATATATATATATATTACAATCTTATTTACCACACAAACACACACATACACACGCAATCGCCAATATTTTCGTAGCAATGACATTATCATCATGTACATACGAGATATATCGATTATACGTCCGGCATGAGAGAAGTAATTTCCCGATATCTGCCATGCGTGTTTGTACGAGTGGGACAAGCTCGATATGGTACAATCCAAGAACATTTCTCCCGCATGGATACGTAAGATACGTGAACGAGGCCGGTCGGCGGCAAATCTATTCTCGTCGTTCTTCATCGCGTGAATTAAATCCGATCAGTTCCCGTCGTTGGGAAATACATGGAATACTTGCGTGTGCCGCGTAAAGCGCGTATGTTTTATCGCGTATGACATCAAAGTTAATAAACGTCAAAATCGTAACGGTTTGATCGCGCCGATTCCCATGCAAACGCATAGGCCGCTTTTAGTTCGGCGCTTCCTAGTTGCACGGAAAAATTCGTTTTACGCAATCGCTCTTTCAGATTTTATCAGAGCTTTACCGAATGTCGGGAGGAAAAAAAACAAGAAGAAAGAGAACAGGTTTTAGATTCGTTTTTATACACATATTAAAAAAAAAAAAAAGAAAAATACAAGATCGGTTGATTGCGCCAATTGAATTGTAAAATGCAGCTTGTGTCATTGGAACGGACACTTATAATGTTGCGCAGCGACTCGTCTCCAAATCGTTGATTTTACACTGCGTAAACAGAGGCCACGCCGTGGGGTCACGAGCTACGCAAACCAATCATCCAGCGTTGTCGCGACGAATCGATAATTAATCACTAATTATTAATCACGTCGGGATACGTCTGCTGCGTCTCCTTCGCGAATTATATATACGTTTGGGTGTGTTTGAATGGAGGTAAAATCAACGGGAGACAACATATAAAAATGACTGTCTGTTCATATGGAATTGGTACACTGAGAAAGAAAAGTTATTTGATTGATTTTTTTCAATTTGATTTTCTTCAAATACTTCCGTATTTCATTTAAATATTAATACTTGAATTAAAAATTCAAATTATTTCATTTACTTAAGTGTAAATAATTCTTGAACTAAAGAAATTTATACAAGTCGACAAATTTTCCCAAAATTAATTTTT
>NW_023415423.1:0-23763 GCF_013373865.1 Monomorium pharaonis | reverse complement strand
ATTGCCATAGTTATAGTCAAAGTTTCATTAGCATTTGTCAGTGACTCTCAGACATGCATGAATTGGTGTTGTAGTAGATTTTGACGATGCAGATCCAGGTGTCTCTGGAGACTGGGATATATTCTTTTCATCTTCTTTTGGTAACTTTGATAACTTTGTTTGTATTAAACGTAACTTAGCTTTTATATGTCGATGCAGACCTTGCAACTTTTTGAAAGAGTCTCGATCAAATTTGGAAATTGTTCCAGTATTGGTAATGGAATTAATTCAAGAGCGATACAAAATTTGTCAAGAACTTCAATTTGAAGTTCCTTTAAATCTTGTTGTCTCTCAAGCAACTTGTTCTTTGTAACCTAAATAAAATAGACAGAAATATAAACAGAGATATTCATTGTAGTTCACTTAACGCTCAAAACGTTCACCAGCATCATTTGTCTTTATTTAATATTTGGCAAACAACAAGGGTGAAATAATCTATGGTTGAATGTTAAGTGGAATACACCCATCAAATACCTTGAACTTAAAGATTTTACATACGTACAAAACATATAAAATATCAACTTGTAAAACTTACAGGAATTGTGGACATTATTGGGTTTCTGTTGAATGAATTCAACCCATGAACCTAATTGTTTATTTAAACCTAAATCTTTCAAATTCAATTTAATATCAGGACCAACTCCTCCCCAATTTTTTCTTGGTGATCTGTCATCATTATACTTCGAGTTAGGACTATCGATATCAGATTCTGAATTCCAATATTTTTCTCTTTTTTATTAGATGTTACATTGTTTTTTTTAGGAGTCCATAATTGTTCATTTTTGACTCTTAGGTATTATGTCATTGTCATCATCAAGTTCTATTTTCTTTGCCTATTTTCCTCTAACAATGTTGCACCACTAGAAGAAGGAAAATCTTCACTGTTGTATTTATCATACTTATACATTTGTGAAATGACAGCTTGCTTTTCTCATCTTTCATTTCCAATTTATTTGGATTTAAACGCAAGCATCTTCTCACATTATTTTCATCTTTCTCACTATCAGAAGATTCAGAAATAACACAAGTTTTCAGAGAGTTGCTGTTCTTTCGCAATAACTTTGAAAATCCAAATTCTTTTTCAATTTCATCTTTTTTCTCTGTTGGGCTTTTAACATGATACAATTCCGTTGTATTACAACTGTATTTAGTTGTACTTTAAGTGGGCTCTTGTACGAATCTGAACTGTCTGAGTTATCCTACAGTTTAAAATATTAAAATTATACAAATTGTTTTGTAATAAATCACAAATGTTTGTACAATAAATCATATTTTTATATAATAATAATTCTTTATTCTTTTCAGCTATACATGCCAAGAAGGGGACTCGATAAATCATATTTTTATATTAAACTATATAAAAAATACTTTACTAAATTTTTAAAAATTTGTAACAAATAGAATTGTCTTACCAGATTTATTATCGCATCTATTGTTACCGAGTCTCCAGCTAACCTTTGTTTATCAAGACAGGAATTATTGGACAATTGTTCATTATTTAAATCAGTTTTCTCATCTGTCACTGATTTCAATTTCCTAAAAAGTATCCAATTATTCCTTATTTTAATATTAATAAAAAAGTATAGATATAAAATACATATTGTATAGGTAAAAATACAAATAAAGCTGCATATGTATCTTGTTTGGAATATTTTATCTTAGAAAGAAAATGGTTAAAAATAAATTACCTAGTGTTTTTATTAGTTGTCTTTGCCCAAAATCCCACTATCGTAGATTGGCTACTTTTTTTGACCAAACACCATCTTTTTTGACATTGTTAGCTCAAGTTTAGGCAATTATAGTTTGCTAAAGTATCTCTCACTCATGTGTTTTCCTAATAGAACCTTGATACCTTGACATTTTTTGGCATTCGTATACACACGCTTACTTGCCTTATGTTAATTGAGCATTGAAAGTTAAACTAGAATATAATGTCGCTTGTCTGTCTGTAAAATATCAAGTCTCTTATTTAAGAGTATAGTGTTGGATACTTATGCTCATACAGATGTATATACATACATATCTACATGTAAAAAAACTTGACAATTCGATGCATTAATTTCTTGAAAAGCAATAATATTGTGCTACACGCAGATCGAGGTATACAATACATTCCGGTATAAATGTACTCATGTGCAACATGCAAAGATTAGAAAGTAATCGTAAACGTGAAACGTTTACGTTCTTCGAATTCCCCAATTGGATATCCGACCCAAACAGAGGTTCACAGTACCAAAATTTAGTTTGCGTTATTTTCTTCTTCTTCTTAGAGTTCCCCTGGTGGATATCCGACCCAGACACGTTACGTTTAATAACAACTGTCGAAGCTTTATCGTAAAAAATGCGAAACCAATAATTGTATAAAGGTGCTATTTCATGGGCGTCAGTTGACGCGCGTCAACGCTGCGTCGACGCTGGAAGAAGTTCGAATTTTCTAATGGCTCTCGCACACTAGACGCGATAAGCGACAAGCGATGAACGATATCCAATGAGAGCTCTACATTTTCGAACATTTCATCGCCATGTTGGAAAAAGCAGAACTTTTATTGGATATCGCTTATCGCTCGTCGCTTAGGACGAGATTCATAGACCGATCTTAAGCTCAAGCATTGTCTTAAGTCTAGCTTCGAGCCGACTTGAGACTTACTTAACCAATGAAATAACAGCATTGACGTCTCAAGATCGTGCTTAAGCTGGAACTTGAATAAGATTCGACTATGAATTCCGGCCTTAATCGCGTCTAGTGTGCCAGGGACTCGATTCTTGAATTCATTCGCAAGAAAACGTATGCGCAAATATCCGCTCTAACAGAAAAGTTGCAAGTTTATTGGTTAAAAGCCATACGATAGCCAATAAATTTTCAACTTTTCTGTAAGAACAGAATTTGCGAATACGTTTCTCTTACAAATGAATTCAAGAATCGAACCCCTGGAAAACAGCCAAGTCCATTGGTCTGTTCTTTCTAACTGCACTGTTGCACTGGTGCAATAAGATTGCACCAGTGCAACAGTGCAGCTAGAAAGAACAGACCACATGATGTTCTTTAGTACTGTTGATAACCGTGAGGTATCTATTAGTATCTATGGGTGCTTTCCATTTAGTAACACAAGTCGACACAAGCATCGTTCTATCTTTTTTTATGTTCAATGAGTAACAAAGATAGAACGACACTTGTGTCGACTTGTGTCATTAAATGGAAAGCACCCTATATAGATTGGATATTATCATGTTTTTATTACATTTTGATTTTTGTACACGTGTACATGTAAATTCGTCAGTTAAATAAATATTTTAATAATCTGTAACGAAATTAATAACAGATTCAAGAGAGTGTTATATCTATTTTATTCCTTGTAAATTGAATATACTTTCTCCGAGTTTAAAATATATTCAAATTATTTGTACTTTATCTGATCTCTATTATTTAAATATTAAAATAAAACAGAATAAAATATATACTCATTCCATAAAAGCATTTTATAAAATAACATTGAGCTATGAATGTATGTGAAGAACATCTTAACATAACAATAGATGACAATGAGATTATTGTTGGTGCCAAAGATATAATAAAGAGCATTAGACCATCTTGGCCTTTGCAACACCTGCATTTCAAGGTAATAACTTTATATTTTCGCTATTACATTTTCTTTTATTAATCGATAGCAACAAATAAACGACAGTAATTGCTTCAAAACTAAATTGTATATCTCTGGAGTCTACAGCATTTAAAAAAGTAAAGTCTTAAAAAATAGGTTGTCTAACTACATTTACAGTGATCTTTTACATTGATCTATACAAATTATCTTCCCGATAGGTTATTTTTTACCTTTACATACATTGATATATGATATGAATTTCAATATCCCTCATAGATTAGTATTTATATTTTTATTACGATTTATTGTATTTATACTTTTGTATATACAAACAATTTGAATCAGTTTTATCAAATTTATTAATAAGTAAACAACAAGAAATATGAATATGTATATATGTATATATATATAAAGTAAAAGGACTGATAAGAGTATAGCTCAGTTAAGGTAAATCAATAGTAGGGTAGTTCAATAGTTTATAATATATATTTCACATTTTATACATGTAATATTCATTAGATATATTTCAATTTACTTGATATAATTGTATTACAACTATAAGAATTTTTTTGTTTCAGGTATTTACCGATGGAAGAACAAATAAGTTAATAGGAGTATGGTACTCGGGGCATTATAAAGATATGGTTCTGATTAGAATTTATGGCAACAATTCAGATTTATTGATTGACCGAAAAAGTGAAATAAAAAATATTCGGGTAAAAATCTTATTGACTTTATATGTTGTCATCCTATTTGTATTTCAATTTATAATTTAGTTGTAATTTATTTGTAATGTATTTCTTTGATTAAAGTACGTATAAATACAAGTAGCCTATACATAACATGAAGAAATATAACAAATTCAAATGTTATTTAACGTGTAGAGAAACATACTAATGTACAGAATAAATATTTTTGTATAGATATTAAACAAGGCTGGATACACTCATTGCATTTATGCTACATTTAACAATGGGTTTGCCTATGAATTCTTAGAAGGTGAAACTTTAACCAGTGAAACAGTAAGGAATCCGAAAGTATACCCATTAATTGCGAAACGTATGGCTGAAATGCACAATCTTGAATTTGAAAACGAGTCTGTACCAAAAGAAGCTTTTATTTGGGAAAAAACAAAGAAATTTATGGAAATTATGCCTAAAAATTTCTCCAATTCCCTCAAGCAAACAAAGTAAGCGATTACAATAGATTTTCCTATTTATATTATAATATATATCCAAAGATATATTCAAATGACTTAGTTATTGTAATAGTTTTTCATTTCAAGGTTTAAAATGTTGATACCATCTTATGCGATATTGGAGAAAGAATATCAGATATTGAAAAGTACGCTTTCCCATGTGAACAGTCCAGTAGTGTTCGCTCACAATGATCTTTTACTAGGAAATATATTATACAATCAAAGACAATTAAGCGTCGTTTTTATCGATTATGAATACACTGCGTTCAACTATCAAGCATTTGATATAATTAATCACTTTACAGAATTCGCTGGTAATTGTGCATTTTTCAATGCTCTTAAGAATATACTAGTTTAAAAAAAAACACGCGCACGTGTGTGTGCGTGTATATATTATATCTGTATATTTGTATTGTATAGAAATCCGAGTGCAACAAAATATAACTAAAGAAAAAAATTTTTTTACACATTTAAGGTTTTGATGAGCCAGATTATTCTTTGTATCCAGATGAAAATTTCCAAAAAATGTGGTTGAGAGAATATTTGCAAGTGTACAACGCAACAACTAACGTGTCTGAAAAAGATGTTGATAAATTATATTGGCAAATTACTAAATTTACTCCCTTGCCGCACTTTTTTTGGGGCTGTTGGGCCCTTATTCAGAGCGAACATTCACATATTGGTTTTGATTTTTTGGCGTAAGTTTTTTATTTATTGATAGAAATTATATTTACATATCTACTATCAAATTTAATGTGATAGAAAGAGTAATAATAAAAAAGATAAAATAATGGCAATAATATTGGCCAATAGATAATCATTTTCTTGTGCAATAGGAAAGTTAGGAAATGAAATATTTTGACCAAGTAATTATTACATTAAATTTTTACATGGTTTTCAGATATGCTGCAATACGTTTCAACGAATATTTTCGATGGAAAGAAAAAATCTCTAAGCTGAAAACAGAATATGACAAATGAGACAATGACATTAAAATTTAAACAATTCAAATAGATAATATGGCATTTTTTGAAATGTTCATTCCTGTTGAAATATTTTTGTCTTGAATGTATATGTTGACTATTGTATTATATGTATATGTGTACATATTCTATTGACACATGGTAATTTGTATATGATGTATTTACATATATGTGTCTGATTAATAATTGTGGTCCATTATGACCAGTACTTTATTGGTGCTAGTCTAGTAGTGTGCAATATATATATATACACAAATGTATCTTAATGATTATATTCATGAATGAATTAAAATGAGCACGAGAAAAGATTACAATTTCATTAATTTTTATTTTAGTTTTCTTTGTAGATCTTTATACGTGTGTGTGTGTGTGTGTGTGTGTGTGTGTGTGTGTGTGTGTGTGTGTGTGTGTGTGTGTGTGTGTGTGTGTGTGTGTGTGTGTGTGTGTGTGTGTGAGGCAGTCCCTTTCTGTAAGAATAATTATAATATCCCTCTGTGGTACTTAACAATGTGGAGGCAAATAGTGTGAATCTAATCTTACAAATAAATATGATGGTTACATTGCAGAATTTCTCTTTAAACGAAAATTCTCAGAAAGCTCACACACTCCTATCCTCCTTTCCTTCCCTCCCTCTACACTTGTTATCTGCAATTAATTAACGAGCAATGCAAACAACATGTATATCTCGCTAATACAAAATTAAAAATAAACAGGCAAATTTAAAAATTATAGATTTCCTACTTATCGACATAACAAATTTTTAGTCTAAAAATCCTCGATGTTTTTTTTTCTCTAAAAAGAACCTATTTTCAAAATTTGAACTAAACCGAAGTATGACCGTTTTCATAGGTATGTACAGTCTAAAATCAATTTTAGATGACAATGAATGGGATTATCGATAACAGTATTAATTAAGTTACCAGCAAAAGTATTAAATCTTAATTATAATTATAAATAGGTGTCTTTATTTACCAGCAATTGGTAGTTGATGAATTGAAACTAACTCGAGGCGCTTGTATACTTGCGCACTAAATAAACGTAATAGATGTCATTAGACGTTCTCTTACTCTCACTTAGAAAATATACATAGATACATCGATCGTCCGTGAAACGACCGTTTCCCGAAACGAACGATCGTATAATAGTAACGATTCTCGTTGCGCCACTTGCAACGTTTATCGGCGTTTATTTTCAATTGATTTTTGTTGGGACCATCTTTCGGAAGGACGTGCCGATTTACCAAACGAGAGAGATAGCTGTTTTAGAAGTCTATGTTTTATTTGATCGCAAACGACACAACTGCACGCTTCTCGATATTCTTTGGTCGATAAACGATCACGTTTCGACGCGGTGACGATACCTGTTTATTCGACAGTTCTGGACATCTTAAAGAAAGAGAGAGAGAGAGAGAGAGAGAGAGAGAGAGAGAGAGAGAGAGAGAGAGAGAGAGAGAGCACGCAGCAGAGTGCCGAGCCGCAAACTCGCAACGTCGCAAGCTGAAACTATACCTGCGACAAAGTGCGTAGTTCGCAATCTCGTGTTGAATCGCACATCTTCAATCTCCAAAAAAGGAAGAAAAGAACGCTGTATTTTCTCGGCCACACTACGCGTTTACCAATCGTTTACCGAAAGATGCACATCACCTGCAAATGCTTGAACGTATCCATCGAATCCAGGAGTACAGAGTTACAACGGACTAATGTCGAATTAACCGACCTGGAGCGCGCTGATGCTTTCTTTCGCGAGGTGAGCAAAAGCTTTTTTCACTCTTTTGTCCTTTCTTTTTCCTTTGAAAAATCCTAAATACGATGAAATTTTTGAAGAAAAAAAGAAAAGAAAGCTGAAAAACCCGAGAATCCCCGATAAACGATGTACTCCGGCTCTTGTTTTTTCCTTTCTCCTCCTCCTCCTCCTCCTCCTCCTCCTCCTCCTCCTCCCCTCCTCCTTTGTCCCCTTTCCCCTTACTCGTTCTACTTCTACTGCAAAATTATGACCGGTATGAATTTAAGAGACTTTAACCATTTTATTCTCTTGTCGTAGATGTAAAAAGATGTATATTTTATTCATTGTCGATTTCCGCGTAGAGATCTCTGTGACATGTAAACTCATTACTATTATTGCGAATATTACGATTATATAAATTTCTTTTTTTTTTTACAGAGCAATGATAATCTTGAGTTAGTATTTCGTATATTGAAAGCGGGCTGGTTCATCTTTTATCTTTTGTATATATGTTGCTCGATATTTTGAAATAATAAAATATTTAGAGACTAAATTAATTCTTTTTGAGTTTTGCGATTTTGTCATGAAATAATATCTGCACAAGTGTCACTCTTTTATAATAAATTATTTTGTATATTATAATTAAAACATGAAACAATTCATTAAACATTTACCAAACATATTTTAATAATGTGGATCTTGATTTTATCTTTGACAGGATTTGGCGAGTGTACCGGAATTAAAAAATATTACTAAAGAACAACCTGGTTTAATGGAAATAAGAAATGTTGGTTCATGGATTATACATCGTTGTTACAATTGCTCGATGTATACTCATGCTGTTCATAGAGAATACGGTGCTGCTTTAGTCCTTATTAATAACAATATTCTTGTAAGTTCCTTAGACAAACCATCCACATATACAAAAGTATTTATTTATAATACAGTTGTACAATATTCCATGAGATAATCGTCCAAATTTAAAAAAATGGTAAAAAAAATCTTTGTTTTTTATAATATGATTTGTTTTATTTGACATGTTAACTTATTCCCCTTATATTATTGCTGCTGATATGACAATATATTGTAATGGATAGTATCAGTGGCATAGCCAGGAAAGAGTCCATGGAAGGAAGCCTCCCCTCCACCCTCCAAAGATTTCAAGTTAATGACTAAAAGTCATAATAGAAAATGAATACTTGCCAAGGAAATCTAAATTTAAATTTTCACCAATGTTGCCCAATGTTTTGTGTGATAATTCTTTTCGTTAAAGAGATATTTGTTTTTCTCAAAGATATTTAAAAATATTTAGATCTTAGTATTTGGTTGTTTAATTTGTTCTTCTACCTCATATAAGTTAGGTATTTAATGTTAGATTTGTTGTTTGTGCTTGGTTAAAAGATTTGTAATTTTTAATATAAAAGAAACATTAATCTCGTTTTTGTATCAAAGAGAAATAGAAATATTTCTTAGCCCTCTCCAAAACCTAAATCTGGATACGCCAGTGAATAATATATTGTATGACCAAAGATGTTTGTCTCAAACATTATTCAATATAACCTATGATTTGTGCAAAGACGATTGTCCCTGCATATAATATTAATTACAGATAAATTATAGATTACATATGTATACTCGTATTTACTATTTACATAAATTATGAAAACAAAATATCAGAGATAAACATTACTACCATTTTTATGGATTAAGACTTTAAATTAACTTCTGAATGACTTTGTTCGTTTATAAGAAAAGATTATATTGTTGCAGTTATCTCCCGAGGAAATAAATAAACTAAAATCCAATCCGGATTATAGTCCGGTGTTTAGGATAGTAATTAATCATAGTTTGGAAGATCTCGATGATTATCTTCAGCAGCCTAACAAATTTTCTGGTAAGTCATTGTGTTTAATGTACACAATACATATGAGTGTTTAAAGTATATATTCACTGTCATTGAATTATGAAGTAGTTTTATTTATAAGAAAATAATAAGCATGTAGAGATAATATTACTAATAAAACGACATAACTAAAAACTTTTAAGATTGAAAGAAAAAATAAAACGAGAATTTTGCATCAAGAATATCGCAAGGGAAAAGGATGAGTTTTTTAAAGATTTATCTTTGTAATAAATGAGGTTCTCTTTATTCAGTGTACCCAAAATGCCAATAATGTTCTTATTCCTTTACAATCAGATATTGCATCAAAATTGTATTAAAAGAGATATTCTTATGGCTTTAATAATTCAGTTCATTTCAACGATTCAAAACATTCAAACTCATCTTTTTAATGGTTTTTAATTATATCGTAGCAAATAAATGACAAATTGTGCATGTATTTTAATGTTGATTTCTTTTTTGCTAGTTTCACAATTACCTAGCACACTTCAAATGGCTCTAGATGGATTACAACGACAGCTAGAAGAAGCTGTACAACGCCAAACAACAGTGATAGAAAATAAAATACGTGCATTTACCGCAGAGCAGTATCAATTGTTGGAACAATTTCGAGAGAGAGCACATAACGAACATAGGCTGTTATCAAAGTATTATCATCTTATTTAAGTATTAGTATGTGCTGTTATGTAATAATTTCAAATGGTTTTTTTTTCCATAATTAGACTAGTATGTAGAGGAGATGAAACAAATAAAGTAACCAATAATATAGAAACTCCACCAACAACTCCCGACAGCTTTAAAAATACCTTGATTACCTCTGCAGCTACAGTGAATCCAAAGTATAATATAATATTCAATGACACGAAAGTGTCCAGTGGACCAAACGTTAAACATGAGATAACGACCAGACATCCTTCCAAAAGCACTATTAACGTAAGTTATGCTGTGTGGAGTCTTCTCAAGCTTTACATTACTTTATCGACAAATCAACAATAAGGGCCTAAACACAATACCAGGCAATAGGAACAGAAATAATGAAAAAGAGAAAGAGAGAAAGGATCTTCTCTCTTTCCTATTCCTATTGCCTGTTGCCTGGCATTGTGTGATAGCCTTAAGTCTTTATTGTAATTATAAACCTGTGGATAACCAACTTTATAGAATGAAAGTTCGAGAAAAAATGATCCATTGTACATTTGTACTAAGGAATCAGCTAGCTTCGATACAGAAGCATTATTTCCTTTTGAAGGAATGGAGGATACAGACACAGCTGGTCAACAGCTTCTGTGGTCTTCAGAAGAGGGATCTGATACCGATGGTATGATGTAATTTATTCTTCATAGAAACATTTTACTTAGATTCAAGTCTTGATAATAATTTCTTTAGATTCGAGCCAAAATGAAGGGATTCATATGCGAAGAGGTCAACGAGATAGTCATTCCACATTAGCTAAATCATTACCTGTTACCGTACCTGTTTTCCCTTCTATCATTCGTCGTACAATACAGGACCAAGATGACGACCAGGTAAAATTTACAAATTTTTTCAATTTTTGCAATATATTATATCGCAATTTTATACATCTTTTGAATATATATATATATATATATATATATATATATATATATATTTACAGTTGCCAACCGATCCGCTAGATCCACACAACATTCGAGCTTCGATCAAAGCCTTAGCTAAAAGCGTCCATGGTGATACAGTATTTGGGGATTTACCACGTCCTAGATTTTCTACTCAGATCTGATTTACCAAGTATGATGAAGACATTTATTCATCACTTCTTAATTTTTAAATACAATATATACCATTGTTTCTATCATCCGTCATTTCTCTTTCATACAAAAGTTTAGAGGTTTATGTATACTTGAAATAAATACGGCCGGTTTTGCAGACAAGTACAGAACACTGCATATTTCTATAAAAATAACTTGAAAACATGCTTTAAGTTTTGACTAAATTTACTAAACACACATGAAAGAAAGACAAACTTTATACTCTATTTAAACTGAATGCTACAAATGTTGCGAAAATTGATTGTTAAATAGATAAAGAATATGCATTAAATATTTATAATAATCGACTTAAATACGTCTGCAAAATTTCAAGTTGCCTACTACAATAATTTGGAATTTAATTTATTCCAACATAATTTTATTTGTATATGTTGTCGTCAATACTTAAATATCATATAATGGATTAAATTTTTTATTGAGTAACTTAAAAATTAATTGGACATTTTGCAACGTAGTAAACAACTATGTTGTGCTATTGGCATTGTTGATACTCATAAAATGTGTATGCCGCGCGTGGGTGTGAATATTTTAGCTATATATTTTCGTTTAGTTGAAATATAAATACTATTAAAACATGCAAAGGTAATGTCAATTATGCACAAGTAAGAATACTTTATAAGATTATATAATTAACGTGATATAGAGAAATACATCGCAAATGTCAATATAATAAGAGGATTACATTTAGAAAGTAAGGTTCAAAGCAAATTAAGCAAATTGTCAAAAACACGCTTTTTATAATATCGTATATTTTATTATAAAAGAATGGATATCTTTTTGCAATTTTTTTAAACATATTGACTGAATAATTAAATATTAATACATTTAGACGTTATGCATGAAAAAAACTCCATTGAACGCATGACATAATCATATTCTGCTTTTGATAAAAATGAAGTACTTCATCTTATCGCGTTCATATTTATTGATTCAAGTTTACTTATCATGAGACACCTGTAAGAATATTATTACAGTTTTATAGAATTAAAAATATATTTCTTGATATTTTTTCAACAGTGCAATTTGCAGTAACATTAATTCTTATACCCTTTATGAAATATTGTATATACATGTAAAGTGTGTATGTGTGTGCGTGTATGTGTTTGTGTGTCGCACATGACGCAAGTGCGCGAAAATGGTGAAATCAATTTTTTAATGTACTTCACAGTTGTGAGAAATTTAAATCATTTATTTTATATAACAGTTTAATAACACAAATGAGATGAGATGATTAAATCTTATCTTTTATATATCAAGTATATAAATGCAAGTTTAAAATTATGTAAATTTTCTAATTGGCAAGTTTTCTTTGTTGTACAAATATAATATTGCGGCAAGACTATTAATGTTCAACTATATTTCTTTTACAGCTAGACCGAATACATTTTTATTGCGCTAAAAAAATTAATTTTTGGTAACTTACGGTATGTTCACGAATAATTGTGCATATTTATAGAATTTTTCAGTACTGTTAGTGAGCAAGAGCAGCTTTATTCTTTGCTGCAAGTTCCATTTGCGTAGCGGCTACAGTCTTCATGCCATCCTGTACAGCCGAAAGATTAGCTTTCCACGATACGAGCAAATCTCGCAGTTGCATCCATTGTGGACGACCAAACGTTCTATGCATCGTGCTCGAAATTAATACTTTACGACCGGCTTGATCCATTCGAGCTCTCACAAGTTTCGTTTTTAAAACTAAAACAATGAACGGAACAATATTACTTATGCTATCTCGTAAAAATATTACACACAATCATAATATATAAAATTGTTGAACATCTCGATAACTCAGTATCAAGATATAATTCTACCAAGTCAGTACGAATTCATTTAATATATCCTGTTAAAAGTCAGTCTCCACTTAAATGGGCAATGTGGAGACAAAGTTGTTTACACAGGATGTGAATGGTCATTGCAAAACAAAATTTCAAGAACAAAAATAGTTCACCATCGATTATGAAGCTTTCTACTTCAGATTCATCAATTTGCAACTCCTCTTGTATTGTATCAAAAGACATTTCTGGATTTGTCTCTGCAAGTTGCATAAAGGTTAACAGCCTCATCTTCTTCATGTTTTGTTCATGGTTCAATCCTGGAAGAGAAGAAAAGTACAGAATATAATTTTTGTTTTATTTAAATTACTTTAATATCTTATATTATCTGCATTTTTTAAGACATTTTTTTAAGTATGTACCAAGTTGATGCTCGACAAATTCTCTGTGGTGTTGATAGAAATGCAAATAGGCTGGTAATTTATCTTGTACAAATACAAGAAGTAAATCGTGTATCAATTCTCCTTCTAAAAATCTGACAGGTTTCAAAGCCAAAAGTGGATCTAACAAAAATGTATTTGGATCTGCTAACGCAGCTAATATACAACGCTGTGCATCTTCTCTAGCCGCAGAAGCATTCTCTGCTGTATAAGTTCCCAACAACTCTACCATAACAGCTGCTGCTTGCTCTCTAAAAATGAATATTATTTTTCTATGTAAAATATATGAATATTTATATTAAAAATAATTTCTAAATTATAAAGTGTAAAAAATGATTATAGAAATAACTGCAAATAATAGAAATAACGTATACAAAAACCTCTTTTCTCTACATTATTTATCTTATCTCAATATATTAAATATCTTAATACCATTAAGAAATGAGAAAATATAATACCATACCCTTGTTTGCAGCTTAGAAGAACTTCGTGCAACAAACGTAGCAATTTTTGCATTTGCTCATTTGATGGAGGAAAGGAGGCAAATTGTTGCTTCAATTGATCTATTCCACTGTATACAGCTTTTACTTGATCAACATTTCGAGCTATTTGTACCAAATGATAATAAACATGATATCTCATTGGTGAATCATCAGCAAGGGATTGAAATAAGAGCCATAAACTAAAAATGTATATTTGTTTTATATATATATATATATATATATATATATATATATATATATATATATATATATAGATATATATATATATGTATATGGTGTGTATTGATTTTATAAAGATAAAGGATTACGCTTTTAGGCAGACCAATCCGAGCTTGTATCCAGGTGCTTTTACAAGTTTCTCACAAAATGCCAAAATTAAATTTTCAGCACGTTCCATAGGTATCTGAAATAAATAGTGAAAATAAAGACAAAAATTAATAATTACACTGTAATAATAAAAGCAAAAGTATAAAATGTGAAACTTGCCAGAATCATGATAGAGACAATGTCATTTAATACAGTTTCTATTTCATTTTCGTTGCCTTCTTTGAAACATGCCTCGCATACCCCGATAATTTTGTGCAAATCATCTTCTATACCTTTTGGAGATTTCTCTTCGCTAATTTCTGCACCAAGATTTTTAAAATATACTCTCAGTTCTTGTGCCTGGCAATAATATTTAAACATTAATACATATATGTAATATTTTTGCCAATGCTTTGCTTTTAAAGCACATACATTTTAATATAACCTAAATGTCAGAGACAAAGATCTTTCAAAATGTCTTTTACGATATACATATACCATAAAATGTATTCTTAAGAAAATTGGCCACAATTATCATTTTATTTTATAAAATTACCTGATCATCTAATGGCAATTCCATGAAAATTGGCGGCACTTGCATTTTAATAGATGATAACACGTTTTATCACGATAAAATTCGAAGAACCAACTGGAACGGAACCACGGAAGGATGGAAGCATGCACGGTCAACTCCTATATGAAATTTCAGGCCGCGTTAGTTCATTCTGGTATATTCGGCCAGGTGGCGCTTATATCACTTTAACGGTCAGAACTTAGATTTGTGATCAGAACGTGATATATATTACGGATATCTCTTGTGAAGATTTTTAATTTACAATAGAAAAAAAGAAATTGGTATAAAGTGCGTGTGGAACGTGTATAAAGAATATCAACAATATTGTCTGATAAGGTAAGTTGCATATAAAATATAAAAATAAAAATATCACAGATAATAGAGGTAATCGATAATAGAGGTTATGTTAGTTTTAGTAGTATAGTTTTATATTTTACATATCAATTTTATATTATAATAAAATGTTTTGCATATATTTTTGTAAACAGAATTTGTGCTAATTTTATAAGTACAATTTTTTGCAATGTCTGTCAGATTATAAAAACACAATAATTATTTGTGCACGTGTGCCTAAAGATAATAAAGACATAATTTTTAAGATTCTTTTATTTTTAGTTTGCAGTTTTCAATTTTAATCATAGTTGAATGGATTTGTATTGTACAACAGCAAAATACAACAGCAAAATTAAAGGTAATTGAATAAGTGATAATTATTACTTTTGTTAATTTATTATTGAATTGCATAATATATTAATATGTACTTTATTTATCTTTGCAGGAGGATTTATCGACTCACAAATTGGTCCGCTACAAATACCAAACAAAGCAGGATATGATACAGCAATAGTTTTAGATTTTTTTAACGAAGTTTTTGATTCCATTAACGCACACACTTTGCGTCCAGAAACTCCTTTACGTGTTGCAGTAACTGAAAATAGCAAACATCATGATTTTTGGCCATATGCTATTAAATTATTATCCAACATGCGGTATGTAACAAATATGATATTGACACAAGCAATTGAACTTTATAAAAAGAAGCAAAGTCGATATAAAAAAATATTAAAAATATAAATATTATATTTTATAGCTTTAATAGCACGTTATTTGTTCTTAAGTTCTGTCAATACATGTTTCTAAGCATGTTTTTAAAAATAAAAATATTATATAGAATAGTTTTGTCTTTTTATTTGTATTATTCCTTAGTATTTAATATAAGTATAAATTTAATACTCGAAGTATTTATTTTGTTAGTAATTAATTATTTATTTGTAATGTTTTAATACACCAAAATTAAAATATTCCAAATAAATATTACTAACTAAATAAATACTACGGTATTAAATTTATCTAAGAAATATTAATAAATATATATATATACTATATTAGAGGTCGGCCATATTGAATATTAGTTCGTCTATGTATATTCGCCCAGGTGGCGTTCGAAACACTGTTCCAGATCAAACTATGGGAGTTGATTATCTATTTACTTTATAATCTGTGGATGGAAGTGGAAGAATAAGAAAGTCGAAATGAAAACCTGTCGGAAGAAGCCATAGCCTTAGGCCGCATCTACAATAGGTGTAGCAAGTAATGCTAAAGGGCCATCTACAATGGAGAGTCGTAGGCCGTAGCAGTAGTCGTAGAAAACGTCTCCACTTCGTATTGCTTTAGGCCTGGGGCTCGATTCTTGAATTCATTCGCAAGAGAAACGTATTCGCAAATTCTGTTCTTACAGAAAAGTTGGAAATTTATTGGCTATCGTATGACTTTTAACCAATAAACTTGCAACTTTTCTGTTAGAGCGGGTATTTGCGCATACGTTTTCTTGCGAATGAATTCAAGAATCGAGCCCCTGGTCTACAATGGATGTTGTAAGTCGTATCGTAAGAAATTTAACCAATCATGTTCGCTTTTCTTCTCTCTTTCTTCTCTAAGATCAACTATGATTGGCTAGATTTCTTACGACACGACTTACAACATCCATTGTAGACCAGGCCTTACTGTTTACAGCCTACAGCAGACATTGAGCCAATTCATTGCGTGCTTACGATGAGCGTTGGGGCATTCGGGAATAGTTTTTGGTCGCCTTTCTTTGATGGCCGGCTTGTTATTGCTACGTCGTTATTATTCTAGACAGCATTGCCGTAGTTTTAGTGCTGTTACGGCTAAAACACTCCATTGTAGATGGCCCTTAAAGGGCTTTTATTATTACAGTGTAATTATTAATTTTTGTCTTTATTTTTACCATTTATTTCAAATACCTATGGAACGTGCTGAAAATTTAATTTTGGCATTTTGTGAGAAACTTGTAAAAGCACCTGGATACAAGCTCGGATTGGTCTGCCTAAAAGCGTAATCCTTTATCTTTATAAAATGCTGTCTAGAATAATAACGACGTAGCAATAACAAGCCGGCCATCAAAGAAAGGCGACCAAAAACTATTCCCGAATGCCCCAACGCTCATCGTAAGCACGCAATGAATTGGCTCAATGTCTGCTGTAGGCTGTAAACAGTAAAGCAATACGAAGTGGAGACATTTTCTACGACTACTGCTACGGCCTACGACTCTCCATTGTAGATGGCCCTTAAGACTCCATGTATGCGGTGAGCTCCGGCAAACGCATGCGGTGACCAATCAGAATTCAAGCGCTTGCTATGACTTGCCGAAACCCGACCTGCGCCTGGTTGCTGATTGGTCACCGCATGCGTTTGCCGGAGCTCACCGCAGACATAAAGTCTGTTCGCGTCACATGCTCCGACATGCTCCTATTCACCCCAACGCACTCCAATACGTTGATTCCGATGACGCCGACCTATTAGAATGCGTTGGAGTGAGTAGGATCATGTCGGGGCATGGCGACGCGAACAAACCAATGGAGTTTTAGCATTATGCGTTATGCAAAATGGTTTGTTCGCGTCGCCATGCTCCGACATGCTCCTACTCACTCCAACGCATTCTAATAGGTTGGCGTCATCGGAATCAACGTATTGGAGTGCGTTGGGGTGAATAGGAGCATGTTGGGGCATGTGACGCGAACAAACCAAAAGTGTGTGCGGGGATCATACCCCAGAACGCCCAAACGTTCATTGTAAAGCCCGGTCTACATATGATTATTAATGGAAAAGGTTTGCTTGTGTAAAATCCTAAATAACGTGAACGTGTACAAGTCTGTTCGTGCTGTTTTGACATTTTCAAAAATTTTTACACTTGAAACGAGATAAATATTTATTATTCAAGCGTTGGAGACAAAGCGAGGATTCTAAGTGCTAAAAGTGCAAGCAACACGAACAGACCTTATAAAAAGCTATCTTGCGCGCCGTTTCAAGTTTCGAAACGGAATGATGGAGATTGAGTATGATTGAATGGACGAGGATGGTTAGAAAGTAATAAACAGGTAATATTCTGTAGTGTTTCGAGAAGTGGCAAATCTTTTGATTGCCAAATATTAATAAATAAAAAAAGGCAGATTTTTATTTGCTTAATACAATGATTTTACGTGACAAGACGTAATAATCACGAACATGATCGAGAAGGTTAGGTTTTTCTAACGTATTGTAGTAGTATCTTGACAAACGTTGGAATTTGTTGATGTAGTCAAGTTTTTCGGCGTATAGATGAGTATATATACATGTTTTATTGAAGTGAATATGCTCATCGATAATGGATTTTCTAATAATACAAGAAATGAAGTAATCTCATAAATTCGACTATATGAAATGATTCAGTTATACAAATCATTTACTTTAATAAGTTCAATGATTTTGTAACATTTGCTTTAGCAAGGATATCTTTTTTTTGTAGATTACCGTTACGATGAATTTGGAGAGATCTGTTAAGGAGACAGAGTCATCTGATAAAGCAAAGATAGGCAAATTAAAAAGACGTTCGGTTTCCTCTTCTATTAATGATTCTGAGAATAGAAAAAGACGAAACATATGCAGTAAGGATAAAAGAAGGAAGTCAAAACATAGAAGTAGTTCCAATAGTTCTAGTTCTTCGAACTCAGAGAGAAATACATATAAAGTAAAGAAGAATAGAGATGAGGATGTAAAGCACAAAACTAAGAAGTATGGAAATAGTACAGAATTGCAAAGAAGAAGTGGAAAATTTAATAACGATTATAGATTCTACAATCGGAGACATGGTAACTTTTTGAATAATCAAAGAGATTATAACTATTCACGACCTTACAGACACCATAACTATTATAATAGAAATAGAAGAGAGACACATAACAATTTTCATTATAATAGATATTATAACAGAAGTTTTGAAAGAATGTTAAATCACAACAGATCAAGAATATCAAATTATCATAGAAATACTGGCCACGATGCAACTAGTCAGCTTTCGCGAGAGAGTAGTTCAAAGGAGCATACGAATCAATTGAGATCTATCTCTAAGAGAGACAAATTTGATTCAATAAAAGATAACACAGAAATTGTTGAAGAAATAAAACAGAGAGAAAAGACAAAAGCAGAAAATGCACAAAATGTAACTCAGCCCAGTCGCAAGAAATTAAAGAGAAAAAGATCTTTATCTACTTCTAGTTCTTCTAGTGTCAGTAGCAGTAGTAGCGATAGTAGCTGCAGTAGTACCAGCAGCAGTAATAGCAGCAGCAGCAGCAGTAGTAGTAGTAGTAGTGACAGCAGTGGTACTGATAGCAGTAGCAGCAGTATTGATAGTTCAGAGAACAAAAAAAAGCAGAAAAAATCTAAAAAAAAGGCTAAAAAAATCAAGAAGGCCATAAAAAAACGAAAGAAGAAAAAACGCATGAAGCAAAAATTGAAAAAGAAACTAAGGAAATCTACATCCAAGAAAAAAGGACACAAGAAGAAATCCAAGTCTAAAGAAAACAAACAAGTTCAAGATGATAAAGAAAAAACAAAGGAAATTGTATCAGACCTGTCAGAACGAGCAAAAGCCATGGCACCTATGACAAAAGAGGAATGGGAAAAAAGGCAGAGCATCATACGCAGAGTATATGACGAGGAGACTGGAAGACATAGGTAAATATGTTACAAAACACACATAATGAAATCCGTGTGTGTGTGTGTGTGTGTGTGTGTGTGTGTGTGTGTGTGTGTGTGAAATTTTAAACGCATTTATAATTATCTGTGTATACTTACACATACAAATTTTCTATTTATTTTTGTTCCTAAATTTGTATATTAAAATAAATTTTTGTATTTTCACAAAGATTAATCAAAGGCGATGGAGAAGTTTTGGAAGAAATAGTGAGTCGTGAACGACACAAGGAAATTAATAGACAAGCGACTAAAGGAGACGGCAAATATTTTCAAACACACTTGAAGATAAACGCTCTATGAAAAAATTTTGTGTTATAAACAAAAATCGTAATTATCTTCTTTACAAATATGAATTAGATATTGTAATATAGACTTATATAAGTTATTACATATATATATATATATATATATATATATATATGTGTGTGTATAACTTACATAATTTATGTAAATTATATATTTATATATATGTAAAACTGATATTCTTCCTTGTCACATAATATTGCTATCTGACATTACGTTTTGTATTAATCGCATTGCATTTTGAACAAATTTATCTAAGGGCATAACATATAACAATTATAATTCATGCGTGGGTCATAGAAAATTAGATTAAGTTCAAATTTTTTAATGACATCCCTTATTATATGTATTGGAAATAAATTTTTATGTAGGAAATGTTTTCTTATTTCGTTAACAAGGGTAAATTGAATTAAATTTACTCGACTTGTACAAAAAAAATAAATATATATTTTTTAAAATATTTCTAAGTAAACTCCTATTACAAAATATTTTTAATAATTTTAATAAGAAAAACGTGTATCTATTAATCTCGAGGTATTTGTTTGTAGATAATTTTGCATGTACATTTGATAACAATTATGTCTGTAACGTATGTTAATAATGCAAACTGAAATTTTTGTTAGATGGTTTTATTATTGATGAATCCTAATTGCTTCGCAAGATATTGACACAATCTACAATTATTTGTTTAAATTCTGAATAATTAAATGCTTCTATCTGACAGCAAAAAATAGATATAACAAGAGCTCTAGTTTAAATTTTTGACATTTTAATTTTTTTGCAATGTTAATAATTTTCACTAATTTAGAGATTTTATAATCATCTGGGACTATGACAAATTTTAGTTTTAATAACACGTGGTATTTTATAAGGAATTATTTAAATTTCATGTATTTGTATTTAAAACAATGTGTATTTAAAACACTATTATAATGAAGAAATTTAATTGCTTTTACTACTTTGATAATTTCTTAAGGCAGAGCAAGAGATTGAGAACATAAGCAAATCATATTAAAACATTAAAATAACTTTTCTTTTATTTAATTTTTGAGTGCTTTGTTTTGCTTATTTGTTAGGTTTATTTAAAAAAAAAATTTTGCTTTTACGATATATTTTAAATTAATATTTCTTAATCGTTATTTTCACACACTCGTTTCCAAGATAACTTTTAGCGTGATATAGCATTCTAAGGATTGCATGTGCATGTGGTGTTATTTGCTATACATTTGTTAACATCAAAATAAAACATATTTCGAGTTCAGCAACATAGATTACATTTTTAAAATATATGGTTTTACAGATTAAGAGAACAGTTTCTCGAATGCGCGATGAAGAAAAATTAATTTTTGAAAAGATTTTTTAAATTATATATTACAATTTAATCTAATTAATTAATGATTAAATATAACGAGAATTTAATTATGCGCCTCTCAAGCGCTTGAAATACCGTAAAAGTTATTTGAAGATAATACAAGGTAAGCAAAAATTAGGTTTCGTGCCTCTTGAAATTGTGAGAATTGGTTCTCGTAATTCTCGTAATTCTCTACCTTTCGAAATTGTGAAGAGATATTCGAAAAGTATACTAGGCAAAGAGATTACTGCATGTATGCTGGGAGCGACATGAGTCACGTCGTCTTGTGTTGGCGTGCTGATTTATGCTGATTTTAAGCTAGCGCCTATCGCCTCTTGCGTAAAATTTCATTCGAAGTATCTGAAAAGCATACTAGGCGAGGAAGTTACCGGAAGTACGCTAGGAATGGCAAGAGTGGCATGAGTCACGTATTAACGCACTGATTTTCTTACACCTCAAATTTGCATAAAATTTTATCCAAGGTATTAGAAAAGTATACTAGGTGAGGAAGTTACGGAAAGTATGCTGGGAATAGCGGAACGACATAATCACGTGTTGCGGCACTAATTAGTCAGCGGTTCTTTTATCAGTAAATCTACTCGCAAATTCTGTATTTCTGATAATCGCAATAATTTTTCAATATCATTTAATTGTACGCGCGGCGCAATTTCCCCGATACTTATCTCCTGCCGTGATATACTTTCCTTTGATAAATTTTTGCGTACCTTTAAAGACTGCTTTACGTGAATTTAATTATAAGAATACATAAATGAATTTTTGATCGATAAAATATTGGATGTTAACATTATCTTATTTTTTATGGAATATATATAGATATTAGATGCGCTCCATTTAACGCTCACAACATTCGCGAGCGTCACTTATCTCTGTTTAAAACATGAAATGATTCCGCGGTTCTTGCGAGCGTTAAATGGAATGCATTCAGTATTATCAGAGTCCCTAGACGAAGAGACTTTTGACAGTATTGATTTTATTTCAAATTTCGCTGGAAACAAAAGTTTAAACAAAACGGTCAGCAATACTAGCATATTATATTGTTTGCGATATAACATGATAGCAACGAATGATTGATAGCAAATTTATATTGATATATTGCTATCAGTTTGCCATGATTAAAAATAGAATTTGTGAACGAATTCAATTTAACAGATATAATGTTGTCTCATTTTGTGATAGAAGTAAGAATATCTGTGTTTCGAATTAGTTTTAATTAGTGTTGGCAATATGACATCAAAAGATTTAACTATTAGGGTTTTGAAATGGACGTCCATGACAAGTATAATTTTCTACTTACCATTTATTATCAATAAACTTCTGCCCTTTATCCGAAATCTTTTATCCTTTCAAATTTTAATTTTTCCCCCAATAAAATCTTATCATTTTTGATCTGACAATGATTGAGATAAAAATTAGGTACTCATAATTTACAAGTAAATTTACATTAAGATTTGTCCTTTTGCCATGTTAGCGGAAATTATGTTTATAAATTCTTGACTGTTTTAGTTGGCAATATATTTTGTAATCTTTACAATTTTGTTTGAGGAAAGAGAGACTATTACGCGGCGTTAGAGTTGTAATAGTGGATTCGTTCGCTGCGCGAGAGATACGCGTACCAATAAAAGAGATTGATGGTCAGGAAAAAGGGGAAACATTACACGACTGACACGATCAATCTTCGATACTGAATTGTATCTAGGTGTTCGCCGACGTCGTGGACGTTTTTTGGATGTGGACGACGTTATACGCCTGGAGAGCGGTGGCGGCAGCGGCGACGCGGGCGATGGCATTTGTCGCGGCGATGGGCTACAAGTTACACAGGATACTTGCCAGTGTCCAGTCACTATTGGATCTCTATCAGATATCGAGATCGCTGACAATGGTATCACTTCGATCATACTGTCACCATTTATCGCCAAGTTACGATTGCTACATCCTCGCGCACTAGAACTTGTGGAACTCTTCCGACCAGCCTGTGAAACAATATTTGTCATGAATGATCGGGAGGACTGTTTTTATTTTTTCCGTCAACTAAGCATTTCAAGTTATATTAAGATTTGGAAATAAAGGAAAGAAATATTTGAACTCTGTTAGAAATCTTATCCTTTTTTAATTTAGTTTTTCATTGATTCGATAATTATCTCATATTTTATATTTTGCTCTTAAGAACATGGGAAAAAAATAAACGTAAAAATTAATAATTTCTGATTTCAAAA
>NW_023415422.1:0-23895 GCF_013373865.1 Monomorium pharaonis | reverse complement strand
GGGAGGGAGCGGAGAGAGAGAGAGAGGAGTGAGGAGAAGAAAGAAGAGAGAGCGATGAGGAGAATGAGAGAGAGAGGAACAATAAGTAAATTTGTAAGATCTTAGGAAGAGCGAAGAAGCAGAGAGAAAAAGAGAGAGAGAGTGCGAGATTTCAGGAAGGTAACATTTGCGTTTTAAATATTTTGAAAAAAAGGAATCTTAAACTCTTAATTCTCATTTCTTATTAATTATCATTCTCAATAATTATCAATTTTTATTAATTATTATTATTCTCATTAAATATCATTTGCGTTTTAATTATTTTGACATTTTGTGTATTTTAATAGAAGAAAAGGAATGAGATTAAAGAGAAAGAATTGAGATCGAGAGAGTTTAAAAAAGAAATCCAGAAAGTGAAAGTGTTGAATTTGATTGAATTTGAAAATTATCAGGGGTTACACATTACGTATAATATTATAAATTTTAATTTATTTAAAATTTAAATTAATGTTGTATTATTAAGCATAAGATTTAAAAAATTTAATTTTAAAGTTGTGGATGCTTGTTGTCAGAAGTTGTTGAAATGGTCAGAGAGCGATAGTGAGTTTTATCGAAAGAGATTAGAAAAGAAAGAGATTAGATGAAAGGAAATTATAATTGAGAGAGATTAAACAAGAAAGCCAGAAAGTGAGTTTTGAAATTTTATTGAAAATTAACAGGTAACGTTACATATAATATATTATAATT
The DNA here is from genome assembly GCF_013373865.1 of Monomorium pharaonis. Classification (NCBI taxonomy): domain Eukaryota; kingdom Metazoa; phylum Arthropoda; class Insecta; order Hymenoptera; family Formicidae; genus Monomorium; species Monomorium pharaonis. The sequence continues at coordinate 23,169 of NW_023415422.1, read as the reverse complement.
TTTTAATTTATTTAAAGGGGATTAAGTATGGAGGTAAAGTGTGTAAGAGATGATATTAAGACACATGTAAATATAATATAATTAATAATTTGTGTTTAGAGAGAGAGAGAGAGAGAGAGGAGAGAGAGAGAGAGAGAGAGAGAGAGCGAGCGAGGTGGGGAGGAGGGGGGGAGCAGAATGAGAGAGCGTGAGAGATATAGAAGAGGATTAAATAAAAAAGTAAAGTGTGTAAGAGTAATATTGAACAATATGAAAATAATATAATTAATATAATTAATAATATAATTAATAATTTAGAGAGGGAGAAAGGGAGAATGAGGGAGCGTGAGATAGAGAAGGGCATTAAATATGATAAAGTGTGTGAGAGTAATATTACAGAAGAAGAATAAGTGCAATGTTCAATATAAAAATGCTAAGTGGCGCGCGCGAAGCGCGCGCAATGTTGTGTTCTAGTAGTATATAAAGATTATATACTATTCTGGAGTATATTAAGATATAAAGATTTTTAAGAGTAGTCGTGTATATTTTTATATTTTTGTATGTTATATAATCTGTAATATTTTAACCTAGAGTCAAATTATAAAAAAATAAATATTTGTATATTTTGATAAACATGGTATGTTTATTTTTACCACAGTCTTTACAAATATTGCTCATATTACTTACATACCTCTACATATCTCTCCACATAAAATTAAATATTTCGTATCTAAGAAAAAACTTTTCTGATTATGCTTAATGACTTACACTTTTGCAACTTAATTATCTTATTACATTTTTGTAATAAATAATATGGTAAACAAGTTTTAATATTTATTTAAGTATATAATGTTAATCTAATTTAAAATATTAAAAACATTTTTATAATATTATGCGATATAAGAAAGTACCCGGTACAAATTATATATAAAATTGGGTGCTGATTAAATTTGCTGACTTTCTCTTTTTTTTTGTTTTAGCTTATAACGTGATTAATAAAAGATATGAATAAAACTTCATATATGATTTATATGGGGCACTTTACATTTTATAAAATAAACAAAAGTCTAGAGCAGATAAGAACAAAAACATAAACATGCATACATGTACTTATTTTCAATAAAAATTTTATATAATATATTAAAATATGTATTTATCTCTCAAACAATCAGATAAATAAAAAAACTAATAATACAATAAAATAAAAACATTATTATTACATATTGTCAAAGGAGGTGAATCAAGGCCACCCGAAGCGAATCAAAAACAACTATATTAAACAATTTTCAAAGTCAGCTTTTTTAATTAGATATGTATCTAACAAATAATGACAGCTCTACCTGATTGTAAGATAAGGCTATTATGTGTTAAATATTGGCTTAAAATAAACAATAGCGATAAATGTCGATATATTAATATATCAATATTGTAATACTTACTAAATAAAATTTAAAAACAAGAGTGATAATAACAAAATAACATGTATTGCACACCCTTTTCTCAATCTTCAAGTGAACTGTCTGTATCAGTCTTAAATTTCTTATTAGAAGATGAAGTATGAGTTTCCAATAACTTTTTAAGCAACCGACATTTCTGTTTTTCAATGTATAATTTATCTCGATGCCATTCTGCTGCTTCCTCATACTTACGTTTAGCAATCTTTTGTTTCATGTCTAACTGTCTTTCTTTTAATGCTATTAATTTCATTTTCATCTGCACTTCTTCTGCTTTTCTTTTCTCGTAAGCTTGCTGTCTTTCTTCTTTTATTTTATTTTTATCTTCTACATTTTTTAAATGTTGTAGCCACTGTTTTTCTAGTTCTACCTTACTTGCCGCTGTTCTACTCTCCGATCCATGTTGAGGGCGCTTGGTCTTTTGTGTATTGCTTACAGATGTAGAACATACAGTTTTTTCTGAGTTTGATGGTGCCGACTTTTCAAGAGCTTGTTTATTTTTATTCAAACATTCTGATTTTGGTGAATGTTCGTAAACTTGTTTTTTAGCACTGTTAGTGCTTACAGTACTTGATGTGCTCGGTGAAGAAATTGGTGTATCGCTTTGCGCTGTAAATGTTGACATGGTTGATTTTAATTTTTTCTTAGAGAAAGTCGATGATGTTGTACTTTGATTTTGTACCGTCTTCCGATCACCAAGAATATTTTCCATATGGTCAAAAAATTTAAATGTCATAACACCAGTACCAGTTCTTTTATTATTGTCAACGCAGTCTCCCAAATAGCACTGGATGTTCCAAGGACGTCCATTTTAAGTCCAATTCAGGTCCACATGTCCATGGACATAAAATGGACATTTATAAGATGTCCATTATTTGAATTAAAATGTTCTATTCAGAACGTCTTATGCTGGATATCTGATTTATGTCCGCACTTGCATCTTACTCTTATATAATTTATCTTAATTTTTATTATATAATCTAAAAAAAATATTGTAAATTATATATATATTATTTACATAGTTCTAATTAACATTAATTTATAAATAATAATAAATTACATTGTTTTTATTTTTCAAAAGGTTTATTTTAATTGTTCTACTTTTAGATATAATATGAAATAATATAAAATAATACGTATTATTTTTTTATTTATTATTAACACTCAATTATTGGTATTTTTTAAAATGTTTGTTATAATACATTATTGTTTCTTTTTCGTTTTTTATCGTTTCGTTTTTTTTCGTTTCTTTTTCATTTTTATTATCGTTTCTTTTTCTTTTTTTTTCTTTTTTTGTTTTTTTCCCCGTTTCTTTTTCCGACCAAAAGAGGGACATAGCAATTGGTCTGGGTCAAGCGCTGTCTCTGTCTAACCAGTAGCGTAATGGGCGCTAGACAAAAAAGAAATTGATCCGGACCATGTCTCCTCTTTGTCTTTCTGCGGGACACTTTTCAAGAGCTTGTTACAGGAAATGCACAGTCCATGCTTTATGTCGATAATTTTTACAAAATGTGGATTAACCCACTATTGCAGCAAGCCCTTTAATTGAAAAAGGCCCAAAAGAAATAATCAAATCATAATAGGTTCAAAATTTGGTTTATTTCGGACTTTCTATGAATGTCCGAAATTGTGACAAACGTATATCCCATGGACGTCCATTAAAGGACTTTCTATGAACGTACAAAGTTGTGCCAAACGTATATCCTATGGACGTCCATTGAATGTCCGACGGATCTTATTTGGACTCTTAATGGACGTCCAAATGTCCAGAAGCGGATATCCATTGGACATACAGTGGATGTCCTTGTGCTATCTGGGCTTTGTACTTTCGAGTCAGCGTATTAAATTTCCATCTCACTTGTTCTCCAGAAAACTATAATTTTCAAATGTAATCAAAATTAATCAAGACATGTACGCATTTCTGAATTCTCTTACTTGCTCAAAATACATTTTTCTAAATTGCTAAATAAAATTTTCTAAATATATATTTCAATATCTGTTTTGTATTTTGTTTCATACTTAGTATGAAATATATGCATTCTATGTATGTACTTTTGAAAGTAAGGTAGAGAATAAAAACAAAACAAATATAAAAAATTATAAAAAATTTAAGGTTCAGAATTCATAGTCGATTCTTATATTTAAGATCATCTTAAGTACTGTCTTAAGATGCTATCAGCCAATTACAGAGCCGTATGAGCATCTTAGGGCATTGGTTATGTTCAGAAAACATAAATGATCAGTGAACTGTCAATGATTATTGATCCTTATTATTAGATCTCTAAATTTAGACTAATTATATTAGTGAATTATTTAACTGTTGTTTTTTGAACAAAACCATTGCTTGAGACAATTTTGACATAAGATTCGACTATGAATACCAGCCTAAAACAATTTATCTTAAGCAAATGACAATCAATGACAGGGAAAGTGCAGTATAAAGTTCAATTTATTTGCTATTGCATTTTCAGAGAAATAAAATGTCCAAAGATATCAAATTCATATTAAAACAACTAAAAAGACAATTTTGCAGCAATACAGTACAGAGCCCCTCTCGCTAATCTCTAATAAATATAAATGTACATACATAGTACATACAAAAATACAAAACATTTTTTATATTTTTTGGGAGTTTTTTATAATACCTTGTAACCGAACTCTGAAAGGTCATCAGCTATTGATGCCCATACTTTCCCTCGCTTAACAGGATGATCAAGATCTTCCTTTTTTGCTTCATAACAGGTAAGTAATGCTAGCGTGCTGCTGTCTGTCCACATAGCAACTATAATGGCAAACAGTTGACATATATGTCAATTATCAGATTATATTACCAAATTTGTGAAGAATAAATTATTTTTATTTATGTCAGCTTTAAAATTTGTTTCAATAATAAATTATTCTGCAGTAACTTTTTTATTTTTTATCCATATTTTATGTGACACTATTTGCACAAAACAACTATGAAACCAATTTCTGAAGCAGCCAAAAAACAAATCACTTATAAGTATAATAAATAAAATAAAAATTATTTACCAGTTTTGTCATCTGTAGGCTTCTTCTTAGTAGGTTTTGAAGTAGTAGGTTTCTGTTGAGGAATATATGGCTCTTGTTCTAAATCATCTTGTTCCATATCATTATGATCATTTAAGTCATTGTCATCTCTGTCAATTCTATTATGTATATTGAAACTTTCTTCATTTGAAACATCATCATCACTCAAACAATAAATAATTCCCTCATTCGAATAAATAGTTTTTCCTTCAAAGCAAATATGTTCATACAATTCTTCATTATCCAGAACTAAAGAACATGCTGCACACATAAAACTCGAATAACCAGGCTATAAATAATTCAAAACAAAATTGTTTGTTATTTGTACGTGTTATTTGTATGCATTGTAATAGATTAATAAACAAAAGTTAAGTTAATAACCTAACCTAATCTAACTTGCAAATAAAAAAACAAAGTATTGATTTTACTTTTTATTAAATAATATTTAAAAACTCGTAATAATTCATTATTTTAATGCAAAATAAATCGAATTACTTATTACCTCAGGGACATTTTTCAGATTTCCGTAATCCATATTTGTCCGGCTTTTTAAAAGAAAACAAGAATGCAATTACTTACCGCGCTGTGGTTAGTAACTATTATTTGTCACCAAAAAACACAAGCCTACACAGCTCTTTGGCTGAGTACAGATGTGTAGTGTTGTGTCGATAATTATGACAATTGGAACACAAATTGTGTCACCGTGTGCATGAAAGTGTCTAGGGATATTGCAATTGGAAAGCACCCACTGTCCCTTTCTATTCAACACCTATAGAAAGGGATAGTTACACGAAACTTTTCACTATTCACGTTCCCTCCCTAAGGAAGAAGTTACATGATCGCTGGCCTGGTCGAGCAAACTGTCATCCGCCTGATCGCACCACGCACTTCGCGTCCGAAAGTAGAGCCGTGAACATCGCAGATACATTGTACGATCAGTCCACGCATAAGAAAGAATAAATAGTCACATATACTTTTTCTATACAGTGAACACAAAGAACGCCGATTTAATAATCAAATCCTTATCACCACCACAAGCATTGGCGTTCCAAATGCATAAAACAGTTGCTGTAGGTACACGTAATATTATGAAAATCTAATATATTATGTTTAGATATTAATGGTTTTTCTCTTAAATACCATAACCGACTAAACTAAAGAGTTAAAAATACCACTGGTTGAAAAAAAATGAGACTTGTTAAGAGAAAAAGAAAAAATACAAAATATACACATTATACAATATAATAATTTTTGATATAGTATCCTTTAATATAGTAGAAAGTTCAAGCTTAAAATGCTTTTTGAAAAATGAAAATGCGATGATTTTCCGCGGTGTTATAGTTATTTGAAATTATGCAAAACTTTCGTATGCGCTAATTTTGTTGACCAGTATAAATATAATTATACAAAATTAAATGTAATATCATCATATGTTACACATTATACGATCATATATAATAATATTTGGAGGAGGAAATGATACAATTTTATCTGTATGTAATCATATACAGTTACATATGATTGAAAGATCTGAACAAATATGATTACAAAAATATAAGACTTTATCGGCCCAAAATTCGGTTATTATTATATACAATTATATAAAAATATATATGTATATGTGCTATTAGATCAAAAATTATATATACAAATTATTCGTATTTAATTATTCATATTTATATATGATCATATTATGCACGACTTTTCTCAAAATTTTGAAATATAAAGATTTAAAACAAATTACAAACTATAATATATTTAGACAGATACATTTCCTTGTAAACAACTTCCTAGCGACCACGGACGCGCGTCTCGCTGGACGGTCTTAATCCGCATCGCGCTACCGCGTTCTTGCCGACATTTGGCGGTAGGCCCGTAACCGAGTTACGGGGGTCTGGTAGGGGCCGGTCTATGTCTACCCCAATTATCCCTCCTCACGTACATTAGCCAATCAGAGGTTAGGAGACCCGTCCGCCACTTTCCCCTTCCCTCTGCCGCCCCCCACCCAACAGGTACTAGCCGCAGTACTACTATATAAAGCCGCTGTACTACTCCGATTCTTCAGACCGTCGTTGTCTGTTCGTCGGGAGACGATAATCGTTGTCGCGATGGATATGTCCGTTATAGAAATCACGCCGGAGGAAGTCGTCGCAGTAGATGAGCCGGGTGCGGAGGATTCCTCCGCGGAGGCCATCAATGCCATTGCGATGGGCACTTACTGTTCATCGGAGTGCATTGCCTCGAGCAACCCATCGCGTCACATTAGCATCCCATTAGGTTCTTATGAGATGCCTAGAAATGTAGAATCGCAAAACGGAGGATCGTACACCGTCTCACACGATCCTCGTATACGTTTTAAAACCTTCATTTTATACGCACTGATCTTAATAATAACCGTCCTACTATGGTTCCTCCTCTTTAAAGTGTTCCTAAAGTAAAAATTATATTAACAATTTACATCTACTTTACTTTACATTTATATTTATTATATTACTTTAATTTGACATTGATTAGTGGGTATTTTTCATATTGTTTACAGCAGAGAACTCTGTAATTTAGTCTTTACTTTAGCCCTTACAGGTCCGGAAGTCACTTTAGTAACTTTGAACTGTTTCAGTCAGTTTATAGAATCAGTAAGTTTATAGAATTTTTTGGTTTCAATTAACTTAATAATGTTACAATGAATGTTCTCTTTATGTCGGCACGTGTATCACAATTATTATGTATTTCAAACCTTTTTAAAAAGAGATAAAAGAAGGCGCCGATTGTGTGTGTGTGTGTGTGTGTGTGTGTGTGTGTGTGTGTGTGTGTGTGTGTGCGCGCGCGCGCGCATCTGAGAAAAAAACTATTATATTAGGTAAATTGTCTCATTACTATATTGCTTTATTATCTTCTCTACAAAATGATTGATATGAAGTAAATGCGCCAACTGTGCGTCAACATTGAAATAAAAAAAAGATAGACCAAGTACATAAACGCGTGCCTTCAGAAATAAATGTAAGATCAATACAATTAGCCAAGTATATTTGAAAAAAAGTAATATTTATTTATTTATGAATGATGGATTGTCCAAGTAAAGGAGCTATTGAAAAACGTAGGATTAGAAAATTTCAAAATGCTTGGCTAGATGAAAGTATTTTTAAAGGATGGTTAGCTCCCCATCTTGCTGAAAATAAAGCGCTTTGTATTGCATGCAACAAAACTATCAGATGTTGCAAAACAGATTTGATTAAACATTCACAAACGGTTAAACACATTGAAAAAATAAATTCTGGTAATTTTAAGGCTACTTTTAAAGATAGTTTATCACATAAAGAACAGGTTAAACGCGCAGAAATTAAAATAGCAACTTTTATCGCAGAGCATAATGTAGCCTTTCAAATCGTGGATCATTTAATTCCTTTGTTAAAAGATATTTGTATAAAACCTGAAGTTGTGCAAGACCTTTCGCTGGCTCGACATAAGTGTGCAAGTATTGTTAAAAATATTACTGCAAAACGTGAAACTGAAAAAATTGTTGAATATTTAAAAATTAGTAAATTTTCCATTTTGATAGACGAAAGTACGGATATCTCTGATACAAAATTAATGTGCGTTCTTGTCCGCTACGTATCACCATTAAATAAAAAAATTGTAACTCAATTATTAGAATTATTAACTTTAGATGCAACAGACTGTTCCGCGAATAAAATTTTTAAAATGTTTAAAGAAAGTTTAGAAAAACAAAATATTCCTATTAAAAATATTGTTGGATTAGCTTGCGATAATGCGTCAGTAATGGTCGGATCCAAAAATTCTTTTATGACTCATCTTAAAACGGAAGTGCCAGAATTAATAACAATAAATTGTATTTGCCATTCATCCGCGCTTATAGCCAGTAAGGCTTGCGAAAAATTACCTTCTTCTTGCGAAAATTTGATTAGAGGAGTTGCCACTTACATTTCGGGCAGTGCAAAGCGATGTGCGATTTTGGGAGAATTCCAAGATTTTTTTAATGGACAACGAAATAAAATATTAAAATTGTCGGAAACAAGATGGTTATCTTTAGAAAAATGCGTTGTTAGACTTTTAGATAACTGGGAAATTTTTAAAAATTATTTTATGTTAGCAACAGTAGAAGATAAATTAAAATCCGCGGAAATTATATTAGAACATTTAAATGATATTTTTATTAAAGCGTATTTGCTGTTTTTAAAATTTGCACTAAATTTTTTTAATAACTTTAATGTATTATTTCAATCTCGTAATATTTTAATTCATGAATTCAAAATTATATGAAAGCAGTCAAAAATTAATTCGTCAAATAGCCGTAAATTTGGTAAAAATTGATGTTTTAGAAAATATTTCAACTTTAGATTTACTATTGGATAATAAAGATAATATAAAACCTATAAATGACATAAATGTGGGACCGGATTGTGAATGTCTTTTAGAGACTTTATCTTTCGAATGCGCGCAACAAATTAGATTGAAATGTTTGGATTTTTATGTTACGGCAGTTCGCGCGCGCGCGAGAAATGCTAAAGCGTCTCTACCTTATAAAAATGAACTTTTTAAACAATTAATTTTTTTGGATCCTAATATAGCTTTATATAATGAAGGTAGACATAAAATTAAAAATTTAACTTATATTGCTAACCGGGTAGAGCATAATATTAATATAACAAAATTATCGTTTAAATGGACAATTTTACCATTAAGTTTTGATGAGCAACAAAAAAAAGAATTAGCTTCTTTGCCAATAGATGAAATGTGGGCTAAAATACTACAATCTGAAAATTTTGATGGGACTAAGATGTTCCCAAACTTAGAATTATTAACTCAAGTAGTCCTTTCTTATCCTCATTCTAATGCTGAGGCCGAAAGAATATTTTCTATTGTTTCAGATGTCAAATGTAAAAAAAGGAATCGACTATCAAATGATACTGTTTCCTCAATTTGTGTTATTCGATCTAGTTTACAAGCTCAAAATATAAATTGTACAAATTTTGAAATTGACGCGAGGCATTTAGAACTGCATAATACACAAAATTTATACGGAGAACAATGCACATCTGATAATACTTAATTTTTTTTTTTTTTTGTTGCATTTGTTTGCATTTTTACATCTAGCCTCTACTTTTTTATGTATGCTATACATAATTTTTAATATTTGCGTTTAGAATTTCAGTTTTACTTACATGACCGTGTTAATAATATATTGTAGTGACTAAAGCCAAAGATTTAATGTGCAATAATTTTTAATAAAAAACAAATTTTTGTATTTTAATATCCAGCCTCTATTTTTTAATACATGCTACATATGATTCTAAATATTATTATTTCTAAAATCAGGTTGAACACGATTGAGGCCAATCCATCACCTTCTCTGACTGTCTAATCTTAGGAATGTTAATTAGTTGCTGCGTTTAGCAGAAAAAGCAGCTTTGCAATTGTTGTAAAATTCTTCAACACGATTGGTTTTTGCTCTTAGTTCCTGTTAGATCTAAACGTATAAACCAGTCGTGTTGAAGAATTTTACAACAGTTGCAAAGCTGCTTTTTCTGCTGAACGCAGCCATTGATTTTAATCTTTTTCTTCGAATCTGTTATTACCAGTTTGCATATTCTTATTAGCTTTTCCAGTATTTCCAATTTCTGCATTGCCTTCCATATTTCCTTTCTGATAATACTGTTCTGTATTATATAACTACGTACTGTGATAATATGTGCTACATATTGTTAAAAATTAAAGATTTAATAATTTGAATTAGTATATAGTAATTGTTATATTTGTCATTTTTAACGGATTTAATAAATTAATTAAATTTAATAAATAATATATAACAAGTAAAAATTATTTTTGTAATGTAGAAGTTGTATTATATTATAAATTATATTTATCTATAAAACATGTTTATCATTAAATTGATTACAAGTATTTTTATTTTATTATATTTTATTAGTATACTACTATAATATTTTGTGTTTTTGTAACTTTGCAATTTCTTACGTTTATGATATTATTTTGTATTTTAAAGATAAATTGTTGTTTTATGAATACTGGTAAGGTTTTTGGCAGTTTTCCTTACCCTTGCAACAAATGTTGGTATTCTTTAATATTTCTGCCAAAAATAAAATGTTTTGTTTGTATTGTTAAATATTTGAAATTATTTCAACACCTATTTTCTTTTTAATATTTTTTATTATAGAATAAAATAATTTCTTATAATTATATGTGAAAGTATATCTGTGTGTAAATATATGTATATATATATTTGTACGTTGAGAGCGTATGTGCGTATCTGTACATAAATATATCTGCTATTTCTTTTTATTCAAAAAATTTGACATGATTGCATTAGGGCGATCAACAGTACATTTTTTTTCTTTATTAACTACTTCACTGCTATCATTCTCGCCGCGCATGCGCGAAAAACCCGGCCCGCATCTCATCACTGCCTCCACGATGTAATCCACGATGTAATATACAGGTTATCATATCATTGCCGTGAAACCCGCAACAGATTAAAATAGCCATCACACACAAAATAATATAAGCTGCATTCCAGTCCCCATTCTTTCCACTGACCGCTCTCGCTGTTCTCTTTCTCTCGAAGTTCTCTTCCATTCGATGATCACGAGTACCTCAAACAATTAATAAAGAACAATTCGCGAACTGTCTGCACACAGTCTCCACAGAGAAAAACCTCGGAGAGGTTTCTCTCTGAGGCTCGATTCTTGAATTCATTTCTAAGAGAAACGTATTCGCAAATTCTGTTCTTACAGAAAAGTTGAAAATTTATTGGCTATCATATGGCTTTTAACCAATAAACTTGCAACTTTTCTGTTAAAGCGGGTATTTGCGCATACGTTTCTCTTGCGAATAAATTCTTAAAAAGAGACACATCAGTCATTGTTTAGACATAACGGTATAATAAAAATTAAAAAATGCACTACTTCACGAAAACTGTCATAACAATAACATAACATTCATCACACTACGTACGTCACTTCACGAGTTCACGCGACCCACATGGGCAACCCACATAATCCATTACACACGCCGTAGTGACGATGCGAATGACTGCGTTCCATTTTATTACGCACATGATTAACATTAGACATTATTATCCGTGAAACGGAACGTTACCCGAGATGCATGCGATTGTGATCGCTGCTCATGCCACTATATTTCGTCGGTGTGACAGGTTCCTAAATAACCCGAGGCGCATAGCACACAAGCGCCTCTTGCATCAAAAGTATGAAAGTGACGTTTTCTGATCTGAGAGGTCGATCAGGAGGTGACGATAACGACGTTTCTTAAATGAAAATTTTGACATTTGGACTTTGCGTCGTTTGATATCTCCTCTCATAGGGTACGTAGGGGACAAATAAAAATAGTTTTCACATACAAATCGACCCCAAGCTTTCGATTGAGCCTAGTTAGAACTCGATCAAACTCCGTTTAGCCGTTTCTGAGATATCCGATAATCTCGGGTGCTCGCAAGTCGCGTACTCGCGTAAAGAGCACGGTCGGGCTCGCGCTGCGCGTTCACTTGGCGCGAGCCACTACCGTGTCTCTCGATACTCATCTCGTTGTTTGTACACTGATAGAAAAATGTGTTGTATTTGTAACCATCACAATTGCATAGTAAAATGATTACAGTTAGGAATATCATTTTTATAGCAATTACTATTACAACATTGGTAATAATAACTATAATATATATATGGTAAATGCTTATAATAAAGATCATTTTATGGTACACAACTAACTGTATATAAAGATCTCCAATTTGGTTACAGCAACCATGTCATAGATGCTATTTGCAATTATGGTTACAAATACAACACATTTTTCTATCAGTGCACACAATTATTTAAATTATTATTAGATATTATTAAATACTATTATTTATTATTATTACATATTGAGAACTGGAAAATTTAGAGTCGGAACCGGAATTGAAAAAATTCGTAGTTTAAACGATTTTCGGTTTTCTTTATTTGTCAAAAAATAGAACCCGTTACACTAAAGTTGAAACCGTAACAGTTTTCGAATATTTTACTAAATCGTAACTGAAACCGAACCATAATAATTTTATTTCGGACCGGGTCCCTGATTAGGATAAATAAAATTCTGTCGTTGACGCTCTTTATCTATACATGTTTGTTTCATTATTCTTATTTACACGCGTTTCTTGTATCATAATACCTAATATATTTATTTTACTGAAAAACTTTTTTTAATTAATTCCTGTACATTTATAAAACTGGAATAAAACGAAAAAAATATTCACTCATATTCAATCAGATATTAAGAATTGAATTTTTTTTTCTTTTGTAAAATGTAAAGTGGACACAACTCCAGAGCGGAAGTGCCTCTGTCTGTAATCTTCTTTTTATCATTCTAATATAAATAATAGCATGATCCTGAAAATATTTATTACACACAGTATTATGTAATTTAAAGACTTTTTTCCCTATGTAGCAACGGATTATTTCAATTCAAGAAAATCTTGTCCTTGTGGTATACTAGAACAGGACAATTTTTATTAAATTAATAGTAATAACGCTTTTTAATAAAAAAAAGTTAACAACTTATATCAACGTTTCTATATATAAATCGTATTTATGTTTAATTGTATTATTCGTGACGACTGTTGACGACTGGTGGCTTAAGTTGCTGGTATGTTTGTATTCAACGTATTCGGATCAGGGTACGTATTGCGATCGTGTAATGTTTCCCGTAGGGCGGAAGTGTGAAAAGTGAAAAGTTTCAAGTTACTGGGTGCTTTCCAATTGCTTAACACATCTTAGCACAAACGTACACAGGAAGGCACAAAGTGTAGCGATGTGCACAATTCAATTGGAACAAAGTGTGTAACAGTCTGTACCAAATACCTATAGTGTGTCTGTGTCTTGATATTTTTTAATCCATGGTGGTAATAAATTTCCGTGTAACTATTACTCAAGTGATGCGAATTACATTTTTAAAAGAAGAAGCAAGACCATATAACAGATCAGCAACAATAACAATTAACGTTTAGGCTATCGTTAATAATTTTCTTTGTAGAATCCGTTGAAACGGACCAACAATGCTGCGTAATTTACGTAAGTATATTTCAAGGAAAATAACCTTAGAGAAATTAGTATAGCATATTATATATGCATTTTTGCATAATATAAATATTTCAAAAATATTTTTTAGAAACTAGCTTGACTAAAAAGAGTGAAAAAGTATTTTGTTTATTTTTTATGTTACATATGTATGAAAACTCTGACATAAAAATATGTACAAAATATTTATCGTAAATATTTTTCTTTCTTATAAATATTTTATGAATATTTTGTGCTATTTGAGATGGTATATAACTATATAATATAATATTGATAATTGTTTTAATTAGAAGATTTTGTAACCAAACTTATTATTTTTATATCCAGCATAATATTATTTAATTATTTCTTTTATAAATATAAAAATAATAATGTCACAGTTATTAGAAATGGATGAAATAGTCATAACAATGACTGCAGATTTATCATCCAGCTCTACTAATACCAGTTCAAGTTCCTCTGACAGCCTTAGTGAGATAATGAATTCCACTAATGAATCTAATACATCTTTCTCAAGTAATGAAGTTGAAGATGATTTATTGTTTCCATTGTATCAACTTCTCATGCATGGAAGAAGACGGAGCAAAGTTCAAGACTTCCTCAACACTGTCCACTTATATAGTGATGCTGTATTTAAGGAGCACTTTAGATTACAGAGACGTACGGCATATCTTCAAATAGGTATATAAAATATGTATTATTTATATTGTCTATTATTTACATTTTTTTTAATGCTAATGCCATATTAATTTTTATACTTGCAGACGTGCTGCAGCAGAGTAATTTTATCCCATCCCATTCTTCTGGTATGCGTAAAATCTCTGCTGAGTGGAGTTTCCTTATATTTCTTTGGTATATTGCAAATACTGAGCCATTACGAACTTTGGGAGATAGATTTAATGTATCTATATCTTCAATTTTTCGTATAATACATCGTGTTGTGGAATGGCTATTATCTAGATTAGATGAAGAAATAAAATGGCCAGAGGGAAATGATGCTATCCTCGTAATATCCCAAAAGTTCGAGGCAAAACGAGGTATAAAAAAATGTATCGGAGCAATAGATTGCACGCATATCGCAATTCGACGGCCTGTTGATTACTCTAGAGACTATTGCAATAGAAAAAGGTTTTTCTCTGTCGTGTTACAAGGTGTTGTAGATGCAGATATGAAGTTCACAAATATTTATTGTGGAAAACCGGGTTCACTGCACGACGCACGTGTTCTAAGAAGATCGTTACTCTATGATACTGCTCAAAATGACATGGAAAACATTTTCCCTAATGAAACGTGCATAATAGGAGATTCAGCCTATCCACTACTACCATGGCTCGTCCCACCATTTCGAGATAACGGACATTTAAGCGTACAGCAGTCTGAATTTAATTTCTTACACTCTTTTACACGGATGTCAATAGAGAGAGCTTTTGGATATTTAAAAGGTCGTTTCCGTCGTTTGAGATTTTTAGAATTACTTGATATTCAATTTATTCCAAAATTAATAACAGCCGCTTGTATTATGCATAACATTACTATAAAAGAAAATGATGAAAATGAATTCTTTGCAGATTTTAATGACGTTCTTGTAGATAATGTTGTAGATAACAATTATGAGATTGATGATTTACATGCTAGATATAGAAATAGGAATAATGTAATAGATCGAAGAATGCAGATGTTTCGGGAGCTGTTTCCAGAATCCTTTTCTAAAAAAGATATGTTATTTATTTATCGAATGTATCGAAGTCATCTCGAAAGTCTCGAAGAATTGTTGCCTTTAATCCACGATGCTGATTGGTTCTTTCGCTGATCATTGAACCGCATGCTTCGTAGTGTTTGACAGTTGTGTTTGACAGTTGTGTTTTCAAATCAAAATTGGTTATATCAAAAGTGTGTAAGTAATAAGGTAAGTAATAAAGAGATATATTAAGTAATAATATAATCTCTCTCTCTCGGAAATAACAATAATATCTTTAAAATTTTATAATCTTTTGGAAAAAAAGAAGGAAAGGAAATAGATTGGTAGGAGAAAGAGAGAGTTTCGACTTTTGTAGGAAGAAGAAGCAGAAAAGGAAACAGAAGGTGAAACAGCGACTTCTATAGAAAGAAGGAGCGGAAAAAGAGAGAGAGAGAAAGAGAGTGTAAGAAAGAAGAAAAAGAAAAGTGTTAGAGCATTAACAGTAAATATTATTGTATTGAGTATTTTATGTAGTTAGCAGCTCGCAATTACATATATTATTGGCTAATTGTTTTTTCTGTGTGTGTATATTTGTGTATGCGCGCGCGTGTGTGTGTGTGTAAAATTATGTAAATTCATAATAATTACATAATATTATATAAAAATATATTTTATTAAAAATTATTATTTACTTAATTCTTTTAACTTTTTTAAAATAAATACATACATATGTGTGTGTGTGTGTATTTATAAAAAAAAAGTTTAAAAAAATAAGTAAATAATTTTTATTAAAATAGGTTTTTATATAATATTAAGATATATTAAGTAATAATGTAATATATATAGGAAATACCAATAATATCTTTAAAATTTTATAATCTTTTAGAAAAAAAGCAGGAAAGGAAATAGATTGGTAGGAGAGAGAGAGTTTCGACTTTTGTTGAAAAAAGAAGCAGAAAAGAAAACAGAAGGAGAAACAGCGACTTCTATAGAAAGAAGGAGCAGAAAAAGAGAGAGAGAGAAAGAGAGTGTAAGAAAGAAGAAAAAGAAGAGTGTTAGAGCATTAACAGTAAATATTATTGTAAGTTAGCAGCTCGCAATTACATATATTATTGGCTATATTTTTTTCTGTGTGTGTATATTTGTGCGTGCGGCGCGCGTGTGTGTGTGTGTGTAAAATTATGTAAATTTATAAATAATTACATAATATTATATAAAAATATATTTTATTAAAATTATTATTTACTTAATTCTTTTAACTTTTTTTTAAATAAATACATACATATATGTGTGTGTGTGTGTATTTATAAAAAAAAAGTTTAAAAAAATATGTAAATAATTTTTATTAAAATATGTTTTTTATATAATATTATGTAATTATTTATAAACTTACACTTACACGTTTTTTATTCAAAATTGCAGAAGATAGAGGATAGATATAGACAACATAAAAATATGATTAATAATTTGTGTTGAGAGAGAAAGAGAGAAAGAGAGAGAGGGAGAAAAAGAGAGTGAGAGAGCGTGAGATAAAAAAATAAAAAATAAAATTTAAAATAATTAAGTAAATAATAATTTTTTATAAAAATGTTTTTTATATAATATTATGTAATTATTTATAAAATTATACTTACACGTTTTTTATTCACAATTGCAGAAGATAAAGGATAGAGGATTAAAGAAAGAGAAAAAGATAAAGAAAGGAGAGAAAAAAGAAAAGAGAGAAAAGATTCAAAAAGCATAATTCTTTTAAATTAATAAACATTAAGACATTTCATAAAAAAGCGGAGAGAAAAAAGGAAGAAAGACGAGATAGGTATTTAATAATTGTTTAAAAAGCTGTAAAGCTTGTTTTGTCAAAATTTTGAATTTTTAATGACTTAATTGCGTTTTTATTTTTAACATATATAAATGTTTTTATTTAAGGTTAAAGAAAATAAACATTATATTAAAAAAAGAAAAAAAGAAATAAAGGAAGCAGAGAGTAAGAAAAGAAAAAAAGAAATATTAAAGAGGTATATACAGAAAATAGAAATAAAAATTTACATAATATTAATGAATGTCAGGGGTAGAAAATTAATATATCATTTGGTTGTAATTAACATTGACTCCAAACTGGTAGATATATTGATTTTCTTATAGCTGTTTCAAAATCAATTAATATAGCTGATACGGACGTAAAACCATATATACACTGCAAAAAAATGTAATGTATCCAATGAGATATGTAGTTGAGAACTGCCTACTCAATGCAATACTATATGTTATATTAGCACTTAACAAATCAAACTTTCACCTAGGGATTCTCAAAGTAGAGTCTTTGCCCTTTAATTTAAAAAAAGTACATGTAATTTAGATGATTTTTCGCAAAGTTGCATCACTTTGAAGATTGCCTAAAAATCGGTCAAAACTTTTGTCTCGTTTTCTTTTGCGCCAGTGTTTATATAGATATTTATAAAAAATAAAAAGTTTAAAAAAATTGCAAGAATTAAGTGATAGGTAGAAGAAGAAGAGAAAGAGAGAGAGAGAGAGAGAGAGAGAGAGAGAGAGAGAGAGAGAAGGAAAGAGAGAGAGAGAGAGAGAGAGAGAGAGAGAGAGAGAGAGAAGGAAAGAGAGAGAGAGAGAGAGAGAGAGAGAAATTAAGTAAATTTGAAGATCTTATTAAGAGAGAAAAAGAGAGAGAGAGTGCGAGATTTCAGGAAGGTAACATTTGCGTTTTAAATATTTTGAAAAAAAGGAATCTTAAACTCTTAATTCTCATTTCTTATTAATTATCATTCTCAATATTATCAATTTTTATTAATTATATTATTCTCATTAAATATCATTTGCGTTTTAATTATTTTGACATTTTGTGTATTTTAATAGAAGAAAAGGAATGAGATTAAAGAGAAAGAATTGAGATCGAGAGAGTTTAAAAAAGAAATCCAGAAAGTGAAAGTGTTGAAATTTGATTGAAAATTATCAGGTAACATTACGTATAATATTATAAATTTTAATTTATTTAAAAATTTAAATTTAATGTTGTATTATTAAGGCATAAGATTTAAAAAATTTAATTTTAAAGTTGTTGGATGCTTGTTGTCAGAAGTTGTTGAAATGGTCAGAGAGCGATAGTGAGTTTTATCGAAAGAGATTAGAAAAAGAAAGAGATTAGATGAAAGGAAATTATAATTGAGAGAGATTAAACAAGAAAGCCAGAAAGTGAGTTTTGAAATTTTATTGAAAATTAACAGGTAACGTTACATATAATATATTATAATTTTTAATTTATTTAAAGGGGATTAAGTATGGAGGTAAAGTGTGTAAGAGATGATATTAAGAAACATGTAAATATAATATAATTAATAATTTGTGTTTAGAGAGAGAGAGAGAGAGAGAGAGAGAGAGAGAGAGAGAGAGAGAGAGAGAGGTGGGGAGGAGGGGGGGAGAATGAGAGAGCGTGAGAGATATAGAAGAGGATTAAATAAAAAAGTAAAGTGTGTAAGAGTAATATTGAACAATATGAAAATAATATAATTAATATAATTAATAATATAATTAATAATTTAGAGAGGGAGAAAGGGAGAATGAGGGAGCGTGAGATAGAGAAGGGCATTAAATATGATAAAGTGTGTGAGAGTAATATTACAGAAGAAGAATAAGTGCAATGTTCAATATAAAAATGCTAAGTGGCGCGCGCGAAGCGCGCGCAATGTTGTGTTCTAGTAGTATATAAAGATTATATACTATTCTGGAGTATATTAAGATATAAAGATTTTTAAGAGTAGTCGTGTATATTTTTATATTTTTGTATGTTATATAATCTGTAATATTTTAACCTAGAGTCAAATTATAAAAAAATAAATATTTGTATATTTTGATAAACATGGTATGTTTATTTTTACCACAGTCTTTACAAATATTGCTCATATTACTTACATACCTCTACATATCTCTCCACATAAAATTAAATATTTCGTATCTAAGAAAAAACTTTTCTGATTATGCTTAATGACTTACACTTTTGCAACTTAATTATCTTATTACATTTTGTAATAATAATATGGTAAACAAGTTTTAATATTTATTTAAGTATATAATGTTAATCTAATTTAAAATATTTAAAAACATTTTTATAATATTATGCGATATAAGAAAGTACCCGGTACAAATTATATATAAAATTGGGTGCTGATTAAATTTGCTGACTTTCTCTTTTTTTTGTTTTAGCTTATAACGTGATTAATAAAAGATATGAATAAAACTTCATATATGATTTATATGGGCACTTTACATTTTATAAAATAAACAAAAGTCTAGAGCAGATAAGAACAAAAACATAAACATGCATACATGTACTTATTTTCAATAAAAATTTTATATAATATATTAAAATATGTATTTATCTCTCAAACAATCAGATAAATAAAAAAACTAATAATACAATAAAATAAAAACATTATTATTACATATTGTCAAAGGAGGTGAATCAAGGCCACCCGAAGCGAATCAAAAACAACTATATTAAACAATTTTCAAAGTCAGCTTTTTTAATTAGATATGTATCTAACAAATAATGACAGCTCTACCTGATTGTAAGATAAGGCTATTATGTGTTAAATATTGGCTTAAAATAAACAATAGCGATAAATGTCGATATATTAATATATCAATATTGTAATACTTACTAAATAAAATTTAAAAACAAGAGTGATAATAACAAAATAACATGTATTGCACACCCTTTTCTCAATCTTCAAGTGAACTGTCTGTATCAGTCTTAAATTTCTTATTAGAAGATGAAGTATGAGTTTCCAATAACTTTTTAAGCAACCGACATTTCTGTTTTTCAATGTATAATTTATCTCGATGCCATTCTGCTGCTTCCTCATACTTACGTTTAGCAATCTTTTGTTTCATGTCTAACTGTCTTTCTTTTAATGCTATTAATTTCATTTTCATCTGCACTTCTTCTGCTTTTCTTTTCTCGTAAGCTTGCTGTCTTTCTTCTTTTATTTTATTTTTATCTTCTACATTTTTTAAATGTTGTAGCCACTGTTTTTCTAGTTCTACCTTACTTGCCGCTGTTCTACTCTCCGATCCATGTTGAGGGCGCTTGGTCTTTTGTGTATTGCTTACAGATGTAGAACATACAGTTTTTTCTGAGTTTGATGGTGCCGACTTTTCAAGAGCTTGTTTATTTTTATTCAAACATTCTGATTTTGGGTGAATGTTCGTAAACTTGTTTTTTAGCACTGTTAGTGCTTACAGTACTTGATGTGCTCGGTGAAGAAATTGGTGTATCGCTTTGCGCTGTAAATGTTGACATGGTTGATTTTAATTTTTTCTTAGAGAAAGTCGATGATGTTGTACTTTGATTTTGTACCGTCTTCCGATCACCAAGAATATTTTCCATATGGTCAAAAAATTTAAATGTCATAACACCAGTACCAGTTCTTTTATTATTGTCAACGCAGTCTCCCAAATAGCACTGGATGTTCCAAGGACGTCCATTTTAAGTCCAATTCAGGTCCACATGTCCATGGACATAAAATGGACATTTATAAGATGTCCATTATTTGAATTAAAATGTTCTATTCAGAACGTCTTATGCTGGATATCTGATTTATGTCCGCACTTGCATCTTACTCTATATAATTTATCTTAATTTTTATTATATAATCTAAAAAAATATTGTAAATTATATATATATTATTTACATAGTTCTAATTAACATTAATTTATAAATAATAATAAATTACATTGTTTTTATTTTTCAAAAGGTTTATTTTAATTGTTCTACTTTTAGATATAATATGAAATAATATAAAATAATACGTATTATTTTTTTATTTATTATTAACACTCAATTATTGGTATTTTTTTAAATGTTTGTTATAATACATTATTGTTTCTTTTTCGTTTTTTATCGTTTCGTTTTTTTTCGTTTCTTTTCATTTTTATTATCGTTCTCTTTTTCTTTTTTTTCTTTTTTGTTTTTTTCCCCGTTTCTTTTTCCGACCAAAAGAGGGACATAGCAATTGGTCTGGGTCAAGCGCTGTCTCTGTCTAACAGTAGCGTAATGGGCGCTAGACAAAAAAAGAAATTGATCCGGACCATGTCTCCTCTTTGTCTTTCTGCGGGACACTTTTCAAGAGCTTGTTACAGGAAATGCACAGTCCATGCTTTATTCGATAATTTTTTTACCAAAATGTGGATTAACCCACTATTGCAGCAAGCCTTTAATTGAAAAAGGCCCAAAAGAAAAGAATCAAATCATAATAGGTTCCAAATTGGTTTATTTCGGACTTCTATGAATGTCCGAATTGTGACAAACGTATATCCATGGAACGTCCATTAAAGGACTTTCTATGAACGTACAACAGTTGTGCCAAACGTATATCCTTGGACGTCCATTGAATGTCCGACGGATCTTATTTGGACTCTTAATGGACGTCCAAATGTCCAGAAGCGGATATCCATGGACATACAGTGGATGTCCTTGTGCTATCTGGGCTTTGTACTTTCGAGTCAGCGTATTAAATTTCCATCTCACTTGTTCTCCAGAAAACTATAATTTTCAAATGTAATCAAAATTAATCAAGACATGTACGCATTTCTGAATTCTCTTACTTGCTCAAAATACATTTTTCTAAATTGCTAAATAAAATTTTCTAAATATATATTTCAATATCTGTTTTGTATTTTGTTTCATACTTAGTATGAAATATATGCATTCTATGTATGTACTTTTGAAAGTAAGGTAGAGAATAAAAACAAAACAAATATAAAAAATTATAAAAAATTAAGGTTCAGAATTCATAGTCGATTCTTATATTTAAGATCATCTTAAGTACTGTCTTAAGATGCTATCAGCCAATTACAGAGCCGTATGAGCATCTTAGGGCATTGGTTATGTTCAGAAAACATAAATGATCAGTGAACTGTCAATGATTATTGATCCTTATTATTAGATCTCTAAATTTAGACTAATTATATTAGTGAATTATTTAACTGTTGTTTTTTGAAACAAAACCATTGCTTGAGACAATTTTGACATAAGATTCGACTATGAATACCAGCCTAAAACAATTTATCTTAAGCAAATGACAATCAATGACAGGGAAAGTGCAGTATAAAGTTCAATTTATTTGCTATTGCATTTTCAGAGAAATAAAATGTCCAAAGATATCAAATTCATATTAAAACAACTAAAAAGACAATTTTGCAGCAATACAGTACAGAGCCCCTCTCGCTAATCTCTAATAAATATAAATGTACATACATAGTACATACAAAAATACAAAACATTTTTATATTTTTTGGGAGTTTTTTATAATACCTTGTAACCGAACTCTGAAAGGTCATCAGCTATTGATGCCCATACTTTCCCTCGCTTAACAGGATGATCAAGATCTTCCTTTTTGCTTCATAACAGGTAAGTAATGCTAGCGTGCTGCTGTCTGTCCACATAGCAACTATAATGGCAAACAGTTGACATATATGTCAATTATCAGATTATATTACCAAATTTGTGAAGAATAAATTATTTTTATTTATGTCAGCTTTAAAATTTGTTTCAATAATAAATTATTCTGCAGTAACTTTTTTATTTTTTATCCATATTTATGTGACACTATTTGCACAAAACAACTATGAAACCAATTTCTGAAGCAGCCAAAAAACAAATCACTTATAAGTATAATAAATAAAATAAAAATTATTTACCAGTTTTGTCATCTGTAGGCTTCTTCTTAGTAGGTTTTGAAGTAGTAGGTTTCTGTTGAGGAATATATGGCTCTTGTTCTAAATCATCTGTTCCATATCATTATGATCATTTAAGTCATTGTCATCTCTGTCAATTCTATTATGTATATTGAAACTTTCTTCATTTGAAACCATCATCATCACTCAAACAATAAAT
>NW_023415421.1:0-21401 GCF_013373865.1 Monomorium pharaonis | reverse complement strand
AATTATTTAATAATTAGTATAAAAAGAACTATTAGATATGCTTTCTAACTGTGTATTCACGAAGTTTATCGGGTATTAAATGCCACACCGGTATCAAAAGTAAGGGTGTTAGCGCATATGGGCCCAGAATTAAATGGTGCCAATATAGGATTTAGTCTGTGCATGATATTCTTTTTCCTTCACGGACGTTACATATTTTCATCGACACAACGTAACTCTCAGCTGATTCACAACATGTCTATAATAGATCTGGATTCATGTTAGGTAAAACTTGTTCTCAAAGTGCACGGGTCGTACAGTCATCATTCTGTTGGTCGCCCTCAGAACAGTGTTAGTCATTCTATCGTGGCACCATGTTTATATGCATGAACCAACACGTGAAATAACGACATTGGTGTCGTGCTGAGTTAAAATTCACAAAGATCGCGCGTGTATAATTACAATTAGTTTCTTTTAAATTATTTTGTGACTATACAATACATGAGGCACGTTTTCTTTTGTCGTAACATATTAATAATTATAATGGCGCCGATATGAACTTCTTTACGTATTGCTTTAATTAGGATTAGATCAAATCATTGTACGTCAACCATTTAAAAAATCAATTGATTTGGTAATGGACTTGATCATGATCGGTAATTGTGGATGCTGGTAAGAGTGAAAATTACAAAATTTCCAGACGAGATATAAAACTACTACAAAAATATAATATTGACGTTTTTGAACTATCTGTAACGATTGCAATAATCTTATATTTAGTGTCAGGATATGGCTGTGTGTATTGTTGTATATTTTTATTGTAATAAGGATTAGAAAATGAGATTTTAAAATATGTGTGATATAATTGATGACGCGTCTATTGCGATTTTATATTAAATATAAATTTAGGTTAACAAAGCCATGAAGGAGTATAAAATCGCCCCCCTACTTTTGATATAGACTCTTAGAAGCTAACGCTGTGTGATAATGATATTTAAGTTGACGAGGTTTGTTTAGACAAGAAAGCAAATTTTGCCCTCGTCTGATACGGAATTATCTGTTTCACAGCGTTTGCGCTTCCTAATTTGCGAATACTCTTTCCCCCGGCTAAACACGTAAGTGTGCTTCTGGAATTTTTAGGATGTCAATTCATGTTATTGATCTGTATCTCGTTTTCACATATTTTATATTGGTTCAAAACATGCATTTATTAAAATCATTTAGTAATACAACCAGTTAACGACCATATACATAGATAAATAGGTATTAGTGAATTATATATCTATTTAGGACATATCTTACCGTTACTTTATTATAGAGGTTTATTATATAATATCTGTTATTATTCTATATATATTACTTTTTGTTTTGTCCTTTTTTGGATAAATAAAATTATGATATGAATGTTTGTTGCAAACGTGAGCTATATTAAAGATATAATGAAATGAGTTAATTAATCCTTGCTTTGTCAAAATAAATATTTACAATAAATAGAAAGAACATAATTTGTGACTATATTCCGGTTTAACCGGCGATGATTGACAACGTACGCTAAACCATTGAGGATATTCATTTCTTCGCCGAGTCAACGGATAAGACCGTATACAAAAAAATAATCTTACTTGGGAGTAACTGTAGGTATTATGACACGCATAGCTGCTAGACGTAGTGTGTATGTTCTGTTTTGAACTCATTATAAATACCATACATTAAAAAATTACAAACATGAATGCCAACAATGTTAGAGCAATGATTTTATGTCAGAATTCGGTTACGCCGTTTATTGTTAACATTCACATATAAACATCTCTTAATTGATAGTAAAGAAATAAGTAATCTCTATTTTTATCAATACAAATAAAAAAATTAGAGAAAAACTATTTTGATAGAAAAATCGATATTTTGAATTAAATGTTCATTTTATCAGTTAATATTTAAATGTAAAAAATGCAAAATGTTAATAGTGAACCCGCAATCAGAGGAAGTTACAGCATACTTTGTTCTTTCCTTCTACTGTCAATTAGCATGCTGTTGACTACAGTCTATGCAAAGTGTAGCAAGTTCAATTCAAGATTCCCTTGATACGCCGATCTCGCTTTCGTTATTTCCCTAGTTTGCTTTATTTTTTAGAGCGGCGGATATATCGGCTAATTTCATATTTTTTGTTATTGCTTTCACACACACTCCGCCCCGATCAACAAGTATATTTATTAGTCACACCTTCCATCCCACCGCACACACCCCCCCAAAACTGCATAGTTTATCGCTAGTAGTATCGATCAAAGATAATAACAGTCTATAGATTCCAAAGATCGATTCCATTTATATAAACAACTATAATAACCTTCATTTATTGTGTCGTATAGGCATTTATGATGGGGTGTGCGACGGGGGATGTATATGAGGATTTCCTCTTAGCACTTTGTTACGGATTTTCCTCAGAAGGTATGAGCAGCTGGATGAACACGTTTCGACACTGTTCTATAGATTAACACCGGTGATTGAACAAGGAAATTTTGCACCCTTTACGTACTAACAAGTTTTCGTCTGAGCAGAGAGTAATCACAACGAGTTTAAACTTTTACCATAGTAACAGAGCTATTTTTTAAGATACGTTGGGTATTTGATAACAAGGACTAGAAATTAATGCTACTAGAATCATAAAATTAAATACGAAGAGAATGTACCTCTAGCGCCGGGCTAAGTACCAAACGACTAGGCTAATATAGTATGAGAAACTCATCATTTGTGAAAAAACCGCATGATATGCAACACTTAACGTCAGTCGCGGCTCAAAATTTTTAAACTGGCCTTCAGTATATAGACTCTTTTAAAATTGTGTCTTCTTGCTTGGTTATACAAACTGCATAATATTTATCAGCGAAAATCGATTCCTTAGGTAATTTAATTACTATATTGCGGCGAAAAATATATTCCGGTATATCACGCCCCTAATTGAATTATAATAACTCATTATACAATCAAAATACCTAGAATTACCGAAAGGTCTATAACATACAGTCGCAATCCACTGTGTACCACATATTGTATATGATCTTATCTTTTAATGTCATAATACGTGCACAATGTTGCTTTCACGATGCCAAGGAAAACAGACTCAATCCAGCTAAGATGGACTGGTAGACGACCTGCAGAAGGGCTACATCTCAGCCCGTACTTCGACATGATTCGAGTGCGCGGATGCCCTTTGCACCCTGAAACAAACGACAGACAAAGGCAGTAATTTTTAATGCACTATCATCTAACAGCACCTTAAATTTTTCTGTATTAGAAAACTTTTTGGTACGATAAAAAACGCAGTATAATCGAACATCCTTTAGCTTTGTTTTGCTAAGAGATGCAACACTGACGTTCTGCGCTAAGCTCTTCGATTCCTTGACCCTTTCAGACCTGAATTTTTTTTATAAACCGGTTTTCATCGTCGTGTTCCGCATGACATGTTCCTCAAGCTGTAGTATCCGTAGTATGAATTGCATTTGAAGTTACTCGAAGTTATTTATACGTAATATGAAATTTTTAACTTTATGTCACAGCAATCGTTAATTAACATTAATAATTTACCCTAATTTACCGTCATAGTATTGTTTAAAAAAATTCCATTTGTTATTTAGCGAGTGCGCGTGTAATGAAACGCGATTAGATAAGTAGTAGAGACGGAATGGTAGCTGAAAGTTCCCCAAATGACTTGCCATTAAGCAATTCTGAGAATGAGAGCGAGTATGTTTTTGGTCGTGAGAGGATTCAGCAAAAGAGGCGCGCCTACCTTAATTACGGGCCAATTATATAGGGACGACATTGCTGAGAGGTGCGCCGGTTACGCTTTTATCGCATGAAGATGTAAACGCGAATGGTGTATGCGACAGAAAGAGGGAGAACCTCACGTTGCGTGGACGGTATTATTTCACCATGGGTGAATCAATCAACTTCATTTATAATCCTGTGCAATCCAACAACATAGTCTTTATTGCACGCGTTTACAAAAAAAAAAAAGACAGTAAAGAGAAATAAAACTGACAAAATAGATACGGTGATTAAAAGTAGCATTAATTGCTTTTATTATTATAATGTATAATTTGATTTCTTAAGCAATTTACTTTCAAATGTATTTTTAAAAGTAAAATTAGTGAGTTAGCCTTCTAATTGTTTTCATATAAGGCAAACAAGTCACAGTTGATTTTTTTTAAATTACATAAATGTAGCATAATAGTTTTACTCTAAAACTTCTGATTTTTACTTATTACCTAGATTATATTTGTATGATTAATTTCTCAATTTCGTTAAATGCAACTTTGTTAAAGATTTTAAAAATGTGTTTGTACAAGAAGAATAAAGGAATGAATATAAACATTAATTTATTTTTTATAACTAATCACGTTTTAAATTAAAAAAAATTTCTGCAAATACTAGTCCTGCAATGGATATTATTTTCTCGAACAACAATTTAAATAATAATTATCTATCTCTATATAATAAAAAAAGAAATTTATATAAAGCTGTTTTTTTTTTAAAGAGAATATTACGATAGGTCCGTTTTTTAAATTTATATAATACTTCATTCATATATATTAAAAAAATAAATTATAAAAGATAAATTAACAACTTTTCCGAGCTACGTATTATTATTAATCAGACCATAAGTCAACTACACATTTTTTTTTCTAATAGATTTCTTTCTTACAGTCGCAGAACCTTTGCCAACTTTTTAAGGTAATACTTTCAAAATGGCAGTGACAAAAGTCTTACCCTAGTTTTTCTAAAAGTATAAGGTAATTTTTCTTATTAGTAGTTCTATGCTAAAAGTGCTCGAAGCGGAGCCAAAACTTTTATTTATTACCACATCAGTTACTGTATTTGCGACGTGTAATTAAAGCTAACATTTTCTGAAAAAATATTCTCTAACTGCTTTTGATTCTTATAGTCCTTCTATTATCGTTTAAAATTTTTATTTTACATATGAATAAGAAATTATCTTAATAATTAAATTGAGCATTCTTTTAAAATGATACCACCAAAGTATTATTAATTTACCATAGAATAAATTTAAGATTTCTTACAATTTTTTATGAAAAAAAAGTATAACAGCGGATATTGCCAGAGATAACATGTAAGGTGCGTCTAATGGCTTTACTTATTGGATTGCACATGGAAGATAAATTGGGTTTGAGCAATGTTCTCTCTGATAATGTGATAAATAATGTGATAATAACCATGATTGACAACACACATATATATATTCTGTATGATTTACGCGTGCAAATGTATCCATTTTCTTATCTAAATATTGTAGCTGCTGTTGATAACCTCTGTATATATTTCTCAATGCGCAAATTTTAAGAACACTTCGTCTTAAGGATGTTCGAGATCACGTGTAAACATAATGCTCATCGAATGTCTACACGTACTTCGCACATGTGTCATGTATATGTATATATTCTATTTTAATTAGCCATCTGACTTGACTATTTGCTTGAATCGTAAATACTCAAAATATGCTAAAGATTTATGAAAATGTATAGGTTTATTAAAATTTTATGAATGGCATGTTGTTTCTTTACTTAACTTGAACGAATTTTCTAAAGAATTTAGTCATGTGACCGATATTGTTATTAATATTTTTAATAAATAGTATATCATTAGTGCAAAATAAATTCCAGTCAGTCTAATAAGCAAAATTGCCGGCCCCTGAAGAAATAATCAAAATCTATTGTCATCATTACTGATTATTACCGCATCATGAATAATCGTCTCTGTCTGGTTATCGATCAAATTGTTATCTTAATAAAAATAAATTCAGTTCATTGCTGAATAAATGTTTATTTATTTAAATGTAATAATATAAAACATATCAGCTAATATTAATATATTAACTATTTACTGTTATTATTATTGTTATTCTTATTATTATTTATATCTAGATTTATTATTACTATTTATATCTAGAGTTATTATTAAAATCCTTTAACATGTATTTCTCATTATCTCTTCTGATATAGACAACAATGTTTTGATTGAACTTTGTAGTACGTAGTAATATGTGAAATGTGTAGGTTGCGTGTCGAGTTGATATGTTCCATGACCAGATGCGTATCGTACATCATAACAAAGGATTAATCAAGGGATTGCATATTTATAGAATATATTGCGTGTGAAATATTACACTGGATTCTAAATGTTTTTGATAATTGCAATAGATTATCTTAACATCTAAAACTGTTATGTAGTTATGAAATAAAAATTACAATTTTTCTTCTAGGTTAACTATTCTTACATAATTTTTTAAAGAAATTAAAAAAATATATATTAAAGATTTTAAAATAGATTGTCCAGAACACTACAGCTACTAATTAATTAATTAATTGTTATTGTTTGATTTCTGTAATATGCGCAGCTGTAGGCTAATCCTAATAGTAATTATTAATTATTAATTATTAATAGTAATTATTAATAGTAATTATTAGACAGTTTGTTGTGTATCATTTTGCAGTTATAAATTAGAGCTATAAAATCAGTGGAAAAATTAATCTATTACTTTTTAATAATTTAAATAAAACATAAAATTTATTAAATTTAATAATTGTTTACAATAGTAGATTATGATAACAACGATTTAAACTTTTCTATATTTTTTTGTTATATACTTAAGCAGATAATGATTGCACATGTGTATGTAGCGTTTTTGTGCTTGCGTGATAAAACCGGTAGACAATATCCATTGTAAACAAAATACAATGAAAAGGGAAAGAGAGAGAAATAAGAGAGAGAGAGAGAAGAGAGAGAGAGAGAAAGAGAGAGAGAGAGAGAGAGAGAGAGAGAGAGAGAGAGGAGAGAGAGAGAGAGAGAGAGAGAGAGAGAGCAAGAGTAACCAGATATTTAAAATTTGTTATGAATATATTTATAAATCTCTGAATCATTTATAATTATAACATATATATTTATATAAATGTAATAAATTTTACTTTATATAGTTAGTCTGTAACTTGAAAAACTGAATAATATAGAAAACTAAATAACTGTAATTAGATGTTTTTTAAATTTCATTTTCTTTATTTAATTAATTAAAAAATCTTTATTTAGTTAAATTTAACGACTACATTAATATTACGTATTTGAGGCTTTTAAACTTGCCTTTATCTATTTTGTGGTTTTCTTATTCAGAGACATTTTGTTCGTTTTTTAAGAATAAAAATAAAAATCTGCCGTTATTTTGAAAATCTTAATATTTAACATAAAAGTAAAATTGTGATAAAAATTTCGTAGAAATTTTGTTCATAAGGTTATTTTTATTTTATGGATGGATCTGAGTCAACACACACACACAGCATTGCCAAACTATTGTCCTTGGTTACGACATATATTTGTAGTGGCTCATGCTTCCGTTTAAAGTAATTATCAGCAATGCTGATACTACACACTAACGAATCTTATACCTGCTAGCATTTTGCTTTCTTCGTCATTAATTCTTTTACGTAATACTTTATAATATTTTTATTAGCAATCACAAACTGACTCACTAAATTATATTTATTGCGTACGGCATACGAAACAAAATTAAAGCCGCTATCTATTAATTTATTCATTAATTACTTCCACTCACAAATTTAATTTGCAAACCTGTCAGAGAAACCTTATCAATAGAGACCTATGACGACAAGAGATAATTCCAAGTTTAAAAGAAGTAAACCATTTTATTTAAAGTGACAAAAATCATGCAATCCGTCAAGTCATTCTTTTTCCTTATATATTTTTACTAACAAAAAAAATCTCTTCATACGGCTTCTAAAATTAAACACGCTCGCGGTGCCTTCCATGCACTCTTCCACCTGCATTAACGGATCTGCTTCGTGACATCAAAGATCAACAAATACTGGAGCAAAAAGTTTCAAACATTTCGCTGTTATTTTCGCATTCGCGTCGATGTAAATCGTCACAGGTAGAAAATGGAGCGTACCTTACGCGAGCACGTTTACACACTGTATCAGAGCATCCCCCTTCAAGAACTTTCTCCCAGCTGCCCTCGGACCGATCGAACTTCGAAGGGTGCAACATGCGCTCCCCGGCACGTTTTTCACCAATCCCGAAAGTAACACATCATCACCATTACTGATCACACATACACACACTGCGACACTCCACGATACATTTAACTACTACGTACTCTTCGTGATCTTATGAATGACAGCGCTCGTGTGTGTAACGTCCACGTGTCATCTATTACAAAATCGTTGGAGCATCGACCGACACTCAATTCTCTTTTACGTACGATTACAGCCGACTTCACCCGACCATCGTCGTCTGACGACCGACGCCGGTTTGCCACCGACTGGTTTGGCCGTTCAGGCTCCTAGCCAAGGCTGACAGGCTGACTCCCACATTCGTATCTACTCGTATACAGCACAGCCTAGGTGCATGCGCGATAACTTTGTGCGTCATCGACATTATCTTATACTAATCATTAATGGAATTCTTTTTTCCGCATTTCGATACAATTCATCATAATTTAATTAAAAAGAATATTTTGCTTCGCTGTCTTCTTCTTTTGTACGTATTTAATATATATTATCATATGATGACGATAAAGAAATCGTGATATGTATTTCAAAGTGGTATATATGTTTAGAGTTGTACTACCAAAATACGCGGACGGATATGAAACAATGTAATATTGCATATCACTGTTTTTTTTGTATTTTATTAATTTATTACAAATGAGATAGTTTTTGAACGACAATGTCACAATCTTTACAGAGATGGCGCCTGATGCTCCTTTCTTCTTGGGTTTCTAATACACAAAGGCATGTAGCACTTATAAGTATTCCCCTCTCCGATTTTAATAAGCTTTAGATACATTAAAATATAAAGAAAAAAAAAGAGATTTTAATAAGTGCGTTCTCACACGTTAAGAGTGTTTTATATTATAATAGGTAAATAATTTTTAAAATAAAAACTTTAAAATGTTTTAATAAAAATTAATATAAATTTTGTAAAATTATTATACAATACTTTTGAAGTTATTTAATTCATATACAAATTTTTTTTCTGTCTTTTATACCTTTGATAATATTTGCTTAAAAAAAAATAACTAAATTTTTTTTAAGAAGTGTTTTACTTTTAATGTGCGAGAACATGTTTATAAAAAATGTATCTCTTATTTTTATTTATACTTTATATAATAAAAACATAATTAAATGTAATATAATCAAAATTTATTAAAATTGCAGAGGGACACTTGATTGTGTTCCCTTGTAAGAAGCGAACCATGCTACGCATAATGCAAACTTATAAGAATAATGTATAAGTAATGTACATAATTATACATAGTTTCATATATAAAAATAAAAATAAAATCTTACAATTTAAAGTGAAAAGATATATTCGTTATTTAAATCAGTCTTTTATATCAAGATTGATGCTTAGACATCTAACTGTTTCATCATATAATGGAAAACCGCGAGTATCGAGAAACTAAATCCCAATGGTACGCAAGTCGCCTTAATCCACGCCCATACACTGCAAATATGCAATTTTTAATATTACATTAATGAATTGTAAACTCACCTGTGTCATTAAAAGATTATTTAGATTATACATTATCCTGTGTCATTAAAAGATTATTTAGATATACATTATCGCCAGATAAAGGCGAACGTGAAAAAGATGGATAATATACATCAAAGAATATATTTTCTATCTACCTTGTAAGCATATTGAAATTTTGCCCTTTGCTTATTTATGTTTACTTAGCAGTCTTTTTATTTGCTCAATTATTATAAATAAAGAATATAAATTCTAAATTATAATATAAATTGTTGCTGGGTGTAATAAAGTCTGTAAAGCTACTGAAGCGTACAAAAATATTTGTAGCCATCACTATATGCTACTTAACTAATTAATTATATTATAGTAACTATTGTTTCTCAATTTACAAGTTATACGAAGATAATTAACGTGCAGTCTGTAATTAATAAAGGGGAGTGTAATAATATAATTAAGCTACGAAAGAATTGGAGAGAGAGAGAGGAGAGAGAGAGAGAGAGGAGAGGAGAGAGAGAGGAGAGAGAGAGAGAGAGGGGGGGGGAGAGGGGGGAGGAACAATTAATAATATTAAAGTCACATCAATGTTAGATTACTCGTAGGGATTATCTGATATAGTAAATGGTTCCGTTGGAAGAATTCCGCTATCGTAGATTATTACAGGCACGAGCGGAATGTCATCGCTGTCTGTTTTGGTCTGCTCGATCTTGAAAAACTATAGCTTCACCGTCAATCACCTACAAAAAAATTATTTAAGATTAATAAAAAGATATGTCTGAAATATATTAATTCAAAATATATTAATATAATTAAATAATAATAGCATAATTATCAATTAAAAATATAACAATAAATAATCTAACAGATTACTTGTTGTACGTAAAACACATGTAAATAATAATATGTATTATAAATTTTAAATATTTTTTATTACTTTTCCAAATGCCGTATGATGATCGTCTAACCAAGGAGTTGCTATAGTGGTAATGAAAAACTGACAACCATTGGTGTTCTTTCCAGCATTTGCCATGCTGACAAACAATGGTCCGCTGTGCTTGACCTCAAAAGTTTCGTCATCAAAATATTTGCCATAAATACTAATAGAACCAGTGCCATCGCCGTTTTCAACGTCGCCACCTGTAATAATATAGATGTATGCGCAATAATAAATAAATAAATAAATAAGTAATTTCTAATCAGAAAAGAAGAAGCGTTACCTTGAATCATGAACTTCTTTATCACGCGATGGAATTTAGTTCCTGCATACTTTTTTCCTGCTACACCTGTTGTAGCAAAAGTGATGAAGTTCTTTACTGTTTTTGGTGCAATATCACCAAATAAGCCAATAATAATTCTACCGGCTGGATTGTTATCAATCATGATATCAAAGTAGACTTGATCGGTGACTCTGTATGTTTCTGCCTGAAATGAAATTGTTTTTAACTTCATTAAAATGATATCATTCATTGAATGATACCAATTACAAATCATATAAATAGATATTTTGTATAATTATAAAAACTTGACATAAATTTTTAAAAATGTTACAATATAATTTTCTTACAGAGAAAAGTGAATACTGGAATTAAATTATAACACACAAGTAATAAGAATTAAAAAAGAATTTTTTCTATTAAGCATGGCATAAATAAATAATAAATGAAATAAAAATAAATTAAAAAACTAATTATCAAAATTAAAAAATTTTAAATTGTTATATTCATATATGCACTGATATTTTGGAATTAATATTCATTTATAATATTTATAAATAATTATTTAAATACTTAAAAATTTAAATAATATTTATGTATATTATTAACGTATAGAAACATAGTAATAAATAACATAGAATTTATAGAACATATAGTGAAGAAGATAAATAATTAAAATAGGTTTTATCTATTATATTAATTCAAATAGTTGAACAATCAACTTTATTAGTACATTGTAAGAAAATATTATAAATAAAAGAAAATATATAGATATATGGATATAAGTAATATAGATTTGGAAACACTTTATAATGTACATATTTAATTATAAAATTGTGATAAAATGTTGACAAAATATTTAAACAATTGTGAAACATGTGACAAACACGTAAACTGATGACGTTAGTTTAAGAAACATAATAAGTGCATCATATATTTCTATGTATTAAAAATGTCAGAAAGTTAATATTGCAAAACAAGTAAGTTTTCTTCTATTTAATGTATGGTTTATGTAGAAATTAAAAATATCTTATTTTGTTATTTTGTCAGTTATAATAATAAGTTTATTTGAGAATTTCATGATGTGTGTTAATATGAATTAAATGCACTGATATTTTAGAATTAATACAAGGTTGCTTACATAGCGAAACTGATTACCTTCAAATAATAAACACAGCTAGAATAAAGAAATTCATTGCCTATCTATTCTTTCATATATTATTCATATATTAACAGTGATTTTTAAATTATTGCCTATGTGTCTAATATCTTTGTTATAACATTTAATAAAAAATCTTTCCGAATTTATTTAATAATATTTTTTATTTTTACTATAAAGCTACTGTCAAGTTTTAATTAACATTACCTTGTATAACATTAAGTTTATTTTTTTAATTATATTTTATTTTATGTATAAAAATTGAATTCGATTGCAACATAATGATTGCAACATTAGATGCTGCTATACTCTAACTCTAAAATATTTATAAAAGTTTAAATATAGTACAAATTCTATATTTATGCTTTGAATATTGTAAGTGCTTGAAGTTAAAAGAAGTGGTACAGAATGAAATCATGAATTTAACATGCATGTTAGATCTATAGTGAGATTGCATTTAAAGTGACACATACACATTTATTGCAGTTATTCGCGTGCAATGCACATGTGAACATACGTCTATTGAAACGACCAAAGAAACCTTACGATGAATAAAAGTGTATAAGGTTAGTCTGGCCTTTATTATCACTTTATCTATTTATTTCTATCGTACATAAAGCATACATAAAGCGTATATTTCAAGCTTTAAATTAAACAGACAGTTTATCTTAAAATATCCAAGATTTATATATGTCAATACGATATATAGAATCTTTAATGTTAGCCTTGCAAAATAATTTTTTTCTCTTGATTAAGCTTCACGAAAAAATATTTACATAACTTAATATAATATAATTTTTTATATATTTTTAAAATAAATTATACTTTTTTTATTTATGCATATAATGTTAAGTATTAATATTGAAATGTTTGTGAATGTTTAGTTATAATTTGATATAAAATGTATGCAAGTGAACAAACGAAAAGCAGGTTTTCTAATCAATAATTAATTTCTAGAATTACAGATTAACGATATGTAAAAGTGTAATTACATTTGAGGAAAATATAATAGAATTATTTTAAGCATACAGTAAACGGTACCTCAATGACTGAAGAAATAACCATGAGAACGGTGATTGTCAATAGGCACTTCATACTTTTATGATTTCGTTTCGAATGTTGTCCTAAGATACAGATGTTGCAGAATAATTTTTTTAAATCGATTATTTAACCCGTAATCACGATTACGATGCAGCGATCTGAAGACGATGCAAGAAGAACGTGCAGAAGCCGCGCGTCTGCCCGCGATTTGCGCTGTCGTCAACAGTTGCGTCGGTGCTCTAAATTGAATAAAGTAGCCGTGCGTCAGTGTGCCAGTTACAGTAACGAATTCTTACAATGAATATAAACAATTAAAATCTACCAAATAAGTGTGTTATTTCAAAATACATAAAAAATAAGATATCAGATGAAAAAATGGAGAGCTACCACGGTTCTTAATATATGAGAGTTATTAACATATTTAATTTAAAATATACATAAATGTCACAAATGTTGTGATCCTTGTTCGGATTTTGTTCCAAAATTTTGAAATTAATGTCTCTATTAAAATAAAATTTTACTTGAATTCTTCTCTACAATATCAAAAAAATTGATGTCTAAGAATAGTATAATAAAAACCCTTTCAATATGAATAACAAAATAGTTTAATTATTAAGGAAGAAAGTCCAAGTTGTAAAATGTGACAAGATACAAGTTAAAAAAAGTCTGTCTTGTATTGTTCTTTTTCTATAATTAGAAAGTAATTTTATACATAGATAATTATACAAAATTCTATATATAATTTATATATTCTAGAAGCGTCCCTTCTAGAATTCTCTTAACAGAACATATCCATTCGAAGGAGATTTACTACAATCTTAACGGATGCCGGAATTTGGCAATTCTCGAACCAGGATCGTCGACAGGCGATCTGGGCCCTGACAAAACATTTTTGTTTTCATTTTTTCTCCGGTTTTACGCTATGAATAAATGATAATTAACATGATGCAAATTTAATAAAATCCATAAAAAACTACTTATTTGTAATATAAATATTTGTATTTTGTGTTATATATTACAACACATTAATATTATATAGAAACCAAAAAAGCATGATAAAGATAAATGCTTTATTTAAAAAAACTTGGTGCTGCTATAGGAAATAATGAAAACGGTTAATTGTAATATTAATAAATAATCAATTGTTTATAATTGTTAATTTTTTATAATTATTATTACTAATATTATACTACTCTCTAAAGAGTAATCAGTATATTACCACTAATTTACAGTGGCATATTGATAGCTGTAATAATTAATAAATATTTACTGTTTTTAGTAATTTTTATTTCAGAATTAGTGTATAACCAGTAAAAGATTAGTGAATTTAATTGACAAGTATACCATTGAAAATCAGTGTATTTTCACTAATTGTAATTTATAGCGCCAAGTTCTTTTTAAATAAAACATTTATCTTTATTATGCTTTTGATTGTATCAATCAAAAGCATAATAAAGAGAAATGTTTATTTAAAAAAGAAAAGATTTTATAACAGAATTAGATTTATTGGGCCTTTTTTGAATCAACGGAGCTTCCGTAATATGTACTCTATTTCTCCACGTTTGACCTGCTTCGGTTCCTCGATCGAGTGGTTCTCCCGTTACTCCCAATCACCGATCGCGCCGCGTATTATAAAAGCTGGTACATTCTGTTCTTAAGAACAGTTCGGTGAAAATGGTAACGCACAGCTACGAGCAGGAGCACAAGAAATGGGTGACATTGACGACGATAGCAATCGTCGTCTTCGTCGTTGATGCGTCTGTTCTGACACATTTTGACGAATTAGAAGAATTAGCAGCTTATGGTAGTGATAATATTGAACAAGCATATACAAGAAGTTATGTGAAGAAAATTAATTACGAAGGAGATCAAGTATGGAGGATCTATAAGCATAACGATTCTGTAAACGATTTGGTGGAGCAATACAATGAACATGGCTGTACGTAATAAATAAAATTATAAAAACATTTATATTAAAACATTTTACTTCAGATCTAAAATACGTGTGTGCTATTAAGGATTGCAGAAGAGTAATAATTAAACAGAGTCTTTTTGTTATATAGCATATTCAATATGGTCGAATCAACCGTCAAACACCGATATTTTTATACGAAATCATATGCTTGGTAACGTCAAATCGATACTCACACATAACAACATAAATTATGACGTTCTAATTGACAATGTGGAAAAAGCGATCAAAGAAGAGAATCCTCCTCTTTCTATAGAAATGCAAGCTGAACTTGAAGGACGCAAAGGTTTGAGACTTTTATTACAAACATATTAACTAAACTTTATAATTTTTTAATTAATGTATTATGAAATCATTCAGCGATAATCGCAAAGTAGGTAATGCTTTCTTTAAAGTTAAGTAGTAATAATATTACAATTTGCGTAAAGTAACATTTACTGATATACTTATGCATTGCTAAATGTTTTCAATAATTTTCATTAAGAACTTATACATTTCAAATTAATTCATCGTTGCTTATCGTTTAGGCTTCAGCATTGCTTTGTCATTTTTTTTTCACTTTTTGACAATACTATTAATAATAAAAAAGAAACCACTACCTTTAATTAAATTTATTTCATAGACATTTATGAACGTCATGAAAGAAGCATTGTTTGGTCGTTACTTTAGTCAGTCACGTAACGGAAAAGAAGCTAATAAAAGTGAATCGATAATTCTTATTTGGAAGTACATTCGAAAGTGATTCATCAAAAGTTAGGATTTATTAATTTCGGATTAAGTTAATTAATTAAATTAATCTTTACTTATTTATACTTTATTAAAAATTTCATATTAAATAATTAGAATAAATTCTTGAAGAATTAATATTGCTAACAACATTTTATTGTTCTTGATTATTAAATATTTATGATTGTTTCTCGTAATTCTCATAACTCTCAACAAGATAGTATAATATTTATGATAATTAGAATATCATGTAGAGAATACAGGAAACATTATAGGTCAAACTTTGTATACGTATATAAAGACTCGATACATCTCAACGTTCGGTGTAAACATACCCGATGAAATTGTCTATTATAAAACGTTTAAAATTTAGACATGTTAGTCTAATATTCATCAAAAATTAATACATTTTATTGTTAATGATTGTCACAAAACGGAAAATTGTGCCGTTTGATAGAATGTATATGTGTGCATATGTGTGGATGTGTGTGTGTGTGTGTGTGTGTGTGTGTCAGCAGTTGTAAAAATCATAAATTTAAACATGTACCTTCTAAAAAGGAAAGTTAAGACTTTAATTAATTACTTCAAATTATCATTCAATTCTGTTCATTTTCAAAGGGAAAAGTTGGAAACGAATCGAGGTTATTGGCCTCGAGTGAATCCCACTTGGTAACCCGGTTCCGCTTCAATGCTGATTAACATTAACAGTTATATTCCCTTGTAAGGCGTGTATAAAATACACATATAGTCTTCACACGTACATTCTGCCGCGTTTCAACGGCGTTTTCTGCGATCGTTTGCATAGTCGGTCAATTTGATCTGGATCTGCCGTTATTTCGGGCGGACTTGACAAGATTTGGTGTTTTCTATTTGAGCGGAAAATTACTACAGAACAATACATCTTTACAAAACGTATTTCTAAAAAGTCGAAAAGTCGTTGAAACGCAAGTTAAATTTGTTGGAATAAATATAAGCATTTGGGAATTATTATAATGGGCGCATCGCTTCCGTCACCGAGTTTTAGTAATTTTTTAGCTCGTTACGCTTGGTGGCAGGGAGTCAGACGTAGATACCCACGTCCTCGTCCTCTTCGTTATCCTGTTAGTGTACATGGTGGGGGTGGTTCTTGGCATTTTAGGGGTGAGCTTCCTCAAATGCGCACAATCCGCTTCGTCGATTCAGAATAATTTATCAAATTAATATCAGGCATATCAAAATGTTTTCTTTTGCAAGATAATAAAAAAGAAATGATGCACGTTTTGTGTTATGTCAAGCTGAATTTACGAAGCGGTTGTTATACAAGCGCACGAGGATACGGAACGTGCAATCTGTAAATAATCTTGAAAGTATATTCGTCAGGTCATCGAATGGAATGGAGCAGTTATCATCGCCTGGATGACATTCTCGGCTACTTGAATTATCTCGCGGACACTTATCCCGATGTGTGCTCCGTTCAGACTATCGGTCAATCCGTCGAAGGTCGACCCCTCAAGGTATTATCTACATCTAATCTATTTCATTTCGATACTGATAAAAAAAACAATTCGAGTGCTTAAGATCTTCCTATAAATGTCAAGGTGATAAGAATTAGCAACGGTAAAACAAATGCACCGGCGATATGGATCGACGGCGGCATTCACGCCAGGGAATGGATTTCACCGGCTGCTGTGACTTACATCATTGATTATTTGGTTGAAAATAGCGATCAATTAGAAGTGGACTATTACATCTTGCCTGTTGTCAATCCAGATGGATATGAGCATACGTTCGTTTCCGATCGTTTGTGGAGGAAGAACAAAAGGAAGGGCCTCAATTGTATGGGCGTTGATTTGAACAGAAACTTTGGTTATCGCTGGGGTGGAAAGGGAACAAGTAGGAATATGTGTTCCGACATTTACGCAGGCAATAAACCATTCTCCGAGCCGGAAACTGATGCTATCCGAAATTTCTTTGATGCCAGTTTAGCAAATTTCAAGGTTGGTCACAAGATTTTGCAGAAAAATTTGCTTAACTTTTTATTTACTTTGTTATTGTTAATAATCATAGTATATTATATGTATTATTTTATAGATAACTTAATCTTACATTTTAGATTAAATTTTGAAATTTAATATAATTTTAATATTACACACTCCGTTATTTTTCTCTTATAGGCATTTTTGACTTTTCATTCATATGGGCAGTATATCCTTTATCCATGGGGATATGATCAACGTTTGCCGCCTGATTACATCGATATTGACACAGTAGGGCGTAATGCAGCTAAAGCCATGAAGAGTGCAACAAATGATAATACTGTGTACACCGTCGGGAATAGCGCTATAACATTGTATCCTGCTGCTGGAGGTTCTGAAGATTGGGCCAAAGCATTAACCAAAATTAAGTATTCATACACTATTGAACTACGAGATGCTGGTAAATATGGTTTTGTACTTCCATCTCGTTATATTATTCCGACTGCCAAGGAAGCGCTTGCTGCAGTGCAAATAGTTACGGATGCTATCAAAACTTCGTAAATGAATTGTCTGTTATGTACATAAAATTAATTGAAGAATTTTGACTAGAGTAATAAGCTAGCCAGCTAACTCATTATTGTATAATAATTTAAAGAAATCGATAACTTTTAACATTTATACATGTTATTTTAAATTAATGTTTTTTGCGACACTTTATTTCCATATAATTGCAACATTTCAATTAACAGTATAAAATATCAAAACAACTTATTGCACAGTGCAATAGTTTTGCATCTATTGCACTGGTATTTATCTGTTATAAACAAAAAATATATTACTTCATTTACTTCACGTCATAAACATTAAATATTGAATGTACTATACACATGTAATGTATCGTATAAGTTTGATAATGGTCAACTTCTGTACTGTTAAACTTGACTGTGTAAAAATTATATTTTACATTATTGTTAATATTAAATTTCAAAATGATTTTTATTATATATATTTATATTTGATCATTTATATATAGTATATAGTTATATATATATATATATAATATATATATATATAATACATACATACATATAATATATAAATTGTATTTTAACAATATTATTTACTGTGAGACAAGTATATATATTTAAGGTGATAACTTTATGACTGTTAACTGTTAAATGAAATAAAGAGCATAAATATAACAATATTTTCTGTTATAAATATATTTTTTATTCAATTAAATTATGTCTTTGTTTTTAGTAATAAATAAAATTAAAATAAAAACGTTATTGTTCATGTTGCATATTAATTTTATCATTGATGCATTGATATATAAATATTATTGCATTGTTAATAATAACCATAATTAAATAATTGTTGGTCAAACCAATCATTAAATTTCGATACTTTGGTATACGAATGCCACACCTGAAATATTGCATGAAATATACCCCATTGTAATCATCAAATGTAATACAATATGAATATAGCAATACTATTTTCTATGAATGCTTTCTTCCAATCAAATTACTTATTTTTGATGTCACGTACGTTTAAAACAAGGAAACATGATTGTGTACTTAAATTGCATATTTATTTATTTATTTATTAAATATTATAATAACTTGTCATTAGTTTACAATAATACATTATCAATATCGTCGTATTAATAATTACCGGTTCTCTGATTAATCCAATCGATGAACACGGATACTCTGGTATATACGGATGGCGCACCCTTAGTGCCGCATGGAATAACAACCCAAGATGCTATTCCAGTGAGCACCGGTTCTTGTCCTGAAGGCACAGAGATTAGAGGACCACCGGAATCACCCTAAAAGAAAAAATTAAGGAATTAATACATTAAATTGCCGTATTAAGATAATAATAAAACTACAGTCAGTTACTAAACTACAGTTTAGAACTTACATTGCATGCGGAGATTCCACCTGTCATTGGACCAGAGCAGACATTGGTTTCGTGAACGGGAGAAGATCCAACCAAGTTCATGACGGCTTTGTGGCAAGTAGCACGGTCCACGTAAACAATTTTAACATGCTGAAGTTTATCAGGATACTCTGGGTTCCGAGTAGGCGAAATGGAGCCCCATCCAGCAATCTGTCCCTTTTCATTTGAGCTTGGGTCACTTCCTTGTTCTGCCAATTTGATGGGCTTTACTCTAGCATTAAACTTCAATGGAGACGCAAGTTCAAGCAAACCAATATCGTATGGGCCAACGCCACTGAAAAATAAATATAGAATATTGTAATATAAATATAGAAATATATATTATTAATCACAAATTTTTATAAAAATAATTATGCTTAAATTAACATTAAATTAAAAGAATATTACAGGAATAATAATACTTTACAGATTTAATAGAAATATTAATGCGCAATGTATCAAATCTCGAAATATTACACACCACCGCTTATCTGAGATAGTTTTCCTAATTGTAAGTGTCAAATAATTATCACAATATCAATATTAATACTACGTCATTACTACGTCGACAGTTTTGATTATTGTATTTATTATAGAAGTAAAATTGCTGATTATTGTTACAACAGGTACTAAGTTTTATATAAACAGTATGTAATTATAAGTCTATTATGCATACAACATTAATGAAATATAAAACGGATATTAATTTAAACACGTATATTAATTTAAATTTGTTTAGAATTAATGTTTTCAATATTTTACATACCCTCTATAATTTTCATGTACGATACCTCGCACCACTTGGACCGCTTGTTCGGTGGCCTCCCTAACGTTAACATTATGCTTGCCAGCTTTAACGGTAATAA
Source organism: Monomorium pharaonis (assembly GCF_013373865.1). NCBI lineage: Eukaryota > Metazoa > Arthropoda > Insecta > Hymenoptera > Formicidae > Monomorium > Monomorium pharaonis. The sequence continues at coordinate 990 of NW_023415421.1, read as the reverse complement.
GGTCAGCAGAAGGAACTGCTTGAATACAATGTCCTGCTGTTACAACCCATCGCTCGTTCAAGATGGATCCGGCGCAGAAATGACCGTTATATACTTGAAGGGAAACTATGTACGGGTAACTTCCTTCCGGAGCTTCTTCACCTCCGACCACTTGAGGTGAATATGAACGAATAAAGGCGGCAAGATCCGCGGTATCCGGAGACCAACTCGAGGCCTCTCTATAAAATTTTAGTTATTAATGTTTAAAAAAAATATATTTATGACAGAAAGAGATAAATTTTACATATTAAAATTAATTCTTTAAAATAAAATTAAAAGAATTTATAATAATTTAAAAACTGAACGTGGTTATTCTTTTTTAAAGATAAAACTTTTAATAGAAACTTTTAATAGAAATTAAAAAAAAAAACATATCTTTTACTATAATTCTGACAGTTTTTTATTCAGATATATATTTTTTATGACATTTGACATTATTGTTTAGAATTCAGTTTTTGGATTTATTCGAAAGATTTTTGTATACAGATTGCTGCAAACAATTAAAACGTAGTGTAATGGCTAAGTGGCAATTGTTAGATATAGTTAGATTATTGTGTTATAAACTATATAATTGATTTCAGAGCTTATGTTATTTGGTCAAGGTATCTTTTTTGTGCTTATTTAATCAGTGGCATTCATGAAGTGTAATGTCATGAAATCTATGTAAGGGGGGGGAATAAAAGATATATAAAAAATCGTTTTTTTATTATGCTCATTTATTAACTTTTTCTTCCACATATCTACGAGTAGGCATTATGAAATTATAGGTCCTGCACCAAGTTTACATCTAAAGTTGAAATTATAAATACAGAAAATATTAAATAACATCAAATAACTATGTGCGTTATACAATGTTTCAAAATTAAATACTAAATAAATCAATGCTATATTTTTAGAAATTGAATAAAACAAGCTCTCCCATTATAAAACTTTTTTAAATTTTTTTATTTT
>NW_023415420.1:0-45774 GCF_013373865.1 Monomorium pharaonis | reverse complement strand
TCTTAAGGGGATGCTGGAGTGACGGTCAAACTTGATAGGGGTCGATAATGTAGAATCATTGGCGAGACTGGAGAGATCGAACTCTTGAGGTCCTGCGCCGCGCGCCACTTACGAAACTAAAAATGTTAATAAAATCGATAATGTGACCATGTCGATAATGTCAACATTCACAATTTCGATTTTTATGTTATCATGTAAGCTCTGTTTTTTTTTGCATTACCATTAGCGGTAATTCACGTAACATGAATTGCGTATACATATACGTGTCCTATTTCAAATGGCCTATGCAAATATCTTTCGTATTATCATGCAATGTAGCCACTTTTCCTTACGTCCAACATCATTTTAGGTCAGGACGTCACATGCATTGGCAATACATTGCATATAGATACATTGCAGATATTTTCTTATCTCTTTTTGTACTGCGTTTATGAATTACATATACCATTATTGTTTAAAAAATTCTGTATATTGGTCTAATCAGATGCAGACCATGGTATTTTTCTTGTAAATAGCCAGCTCACGATAAACGCCTCTGGCATTTTTTAAAAACTAGCCAGCTCACGATTTACGCATCTGACATTTTCTTAAAACTAGCCAGCTCACGATAAACGCCTCTGGCATTTTTTAAAAACTAGCCAGCTCACGATAAACGCCTCTGGCATTTTCTTAAAACTAGCCAGCTCACGATAAACGCCTCTGGCATTTTTTAAAAACTAGCCAGCTCACGATTTACGCCTCTGACATTTTCTTAAAACTAGCCAGCTCACGATAAACGCCTCTGACATTTTCTTAAAACTAGCCAGCTCACGATTTACGCCTCTGGTACTATTATGCGAGGTCTATAATGGCAGCAGGAATAATGGAGTAGGAGTAAGAAATAAGAAATATAAAATGAGATTTGCCTATTTCGTTTACTCCCGGTTTTTAATTGGTCAATTGTTACTCATACTCCTTACTCCATTACTCCTGCTGCCATTGTAGTCCCGCATTACTACTACTACTACTACTACTACTACTACTACTACTACTACTACTACTACTACTACTACTACTACTACTACTACTACTACTACTACTACTACTATTATTATTACTACTATCACAATTACTTCAATAAATGAAGAAATTGAAGAAATAGAGTAAAAAATTTTACATCTACTCTTGTTGCAATAATCTTACATGGCCATTTCTTTTTACAATTACACAATTTGCAATTAAAACAAAATTACACTTACAAATTTACAATTACTATCTTTATTTACACGATATATCACATAAATCACGTATTATTAGCAATTGCGCATATTGAACGGTAACCAATCGGCTCCATTCACGACCCGACTCCCGGTCCGCGCACTGAGTGAACATACTCCAAACACCGTCTTCGGGGACCGATTCGAATTGAGGGAAAACCGACTCCACGAATAACCATCCTCGCGGGATAGACGCACAAGCTGATCGCAGCAAACAGCTGATCGCCGTAGACAGCTGAGGTAAACACGAGCCCGCTGCGCTAAGTGCCGTCACTGCGCGTACCACAGCGCCGCTACCGTCGGGCCTTAGGGCCGCTCCGCACCAACGCACCGCCGCGGTTCCAAATACCGCATTATCACCGCTACCAACGCGCATACGCAACTAGCGCATACGCGCGTATACGTACTACCGAAATTGCAAGGGTCGATTATGTATTTCTAAAGAAAGTGAAAATGTGAAATATGAGCCGCACTGATTGGTGTATACTTTTAGAATTAACGATATACACCAATCACTGTTGCTCACTTTTCAAATTATTATTTCTTCAGAAATACAGAATCGACCCTTAATAAACGCTACCAGGGGCTTGATTCTTGAATTCATTCGCAAGAAAACGTATGCGCAAATACCCGCTCTAACAGAAATGTTGCAAGTTTATTGATTGAAAGCCATACGATAGCCAATAAATTTTCAACTTTTCTGTAAGAACAGAATTTGCGAATACATTTCTCTTGCAAATGAATTCAAGAATCGAGCCCCAGCACCGACCACGTCGTTTCTCTAGCAACGCGATAACTAAATGCACAAATTAACTTAGGGAACTTTCTTTTTTCTCAGTGGACACTGTCCGGCAAAAATGCCGGTGTCTCTTAGGCCGGTATTCATAGTCAAATCTTATTTAAAGATCCTCTCAAGCAATGTCTTAAGATGCTAATACGGCTCTGTGATTGGCTGATGGCATCTTAAGACAGTACTAGATGATCTTAAATATAAGATCCGACTATAAATACCGGCCTTAGCCCGGATTTACAATAGTGTAGTAAGCCTTATGCCATAAGGAATTAACCAATTATATTCGATTATTCTTCTCATATTCGATTATAATTGGTCAATTTCTTATGGCATAAGGCTTACTACACCTATTGTAGATCCGGCCTTACCAAACTTCATTACACAGCTCTCGGCATAATTGGAATATAAAAGTGGAGTCCTATGGAGCGGATTATGCGGAAGCGGAACGAAGAGTGGATCACCAATCACAAGACCGTTTCGACGGAATCTTTGAAAGAGTTCTATCAGAATAATCTGCGTGATTGGTAATCCACTCTTTCCGCTTCCACGTAATCCGCTTCGGGACTTCACCCTTACATCCTCCAAGAAAAGAAAGTGAAGTTTGGCAATGGACACTTATTGCCGATACCTGCACACACGCGCGCGCGCGCACACACACACACACACACGTGTACATACATGCACTTTTTTACAATATAGAATAGGCCCCTCCACCGCCTATTCCGTGAAACGCAACCACAATATTTTTTATCGTTCCTCCGTTATAATTTACGTTTGTCTACAAGATAGGTAAACGTAATTATTTCTTATTTGAACATTTGTTGCCGTAGCAATAATAACACGTATAAATTATATGTTTATCTTACGCACTTTTCTCGACAGTTCGGTCATACGTGTTTTCTATGACCAATAAAATTTCTACAAACGGTATAATTACAATATTCTTTGAAATAATATCTCTTATTCAAAGAATTGTTATTGTCTTGGAAAAGGCAAGAGTTTACAGTTTTCTACAATACTGACAAAATGTCGTCTCATACATTCAACGTCATTCGAATACGTTTCTTTGCAAGGATTTTTATTTAAAACTATATCCGTTGCAAAAGCAGCAGCATATATTCCACAAGATGTTCCATCCGGTTGCATTTGAACTTTTTCAAAGCTTATGTCGGTTGGCAGTACTTGTGGAAAACGAGCGCTTATGTATTCTTTTTCTTTTGACGCCATTTTATCGTATGTACAGCCCGGTATGCTGTCATAGACGTACAGTTTGATTCTGTCAAAAAATATACAACGCCAGTGATTAGTACAATTGCCTCCTATTATTTGTACACTTTTTCTAAAAGTGGCTGTAATTAATTGTGGAAATTCTATATAATGTACGCTTTGTGTTTCGAAACAAGACGTTTCTGTCACAACGCGTAAGAATAGATCTAATGAATCATCATTCAATAGATTATTTTTAGGCAAGACATTGTTTTTCACCGAAGAAAGAGATATCTCACGACCATCTAAGACTCTTCTACGACTTGCCATTTCATTATCTGTCGGAATATAATCAGTTATTTCATTGATTATAATACAGTCGTTTTCTTCTGTCGCAACACTAGGAACAGAAGTACTGCTTTTTATTGAAATATTATTTTTTATTTCTATATTGTGCGTAATGTTTTTTTCTTCTTTATTAGCTGATATTATCGTTGTATGTTGCCGCTTAGTGTTATTATTATTTAGATTTTTGGACAACTTTTCTTTTGCTTCTAATATATATTTTGGTTCTCTGATGGGCATATGTCTATTATATCGACTGTCCAAAATTTCAGGAAGCATACAGTCATAATAAAAACGTGTTAAAAAAGGCAACATTTTTTTTTGCCAAAAATCGTTGTCTCTGTTAACACGCAATATTATTATGCTTTTCGGCGTCCATAAAGCGAAAATGCAAAATTCTCGCTTTGTTATGTTCAGTTGACCTTGGATTTGATATAAAAACCGATGATTTCGGTTCATTATATTTACATTTTTTTTATCAAAAATACCTTTTAATTGAGGCAATTTATGAATTGCTTCCTCCGCTGTTAAATTTTCAGCTAAAAAAGGGCATTTAATCTCCACTAGACCATTTTCATCGAGAAGTCCATCAGGAGAAGCACCCAAGCATGGATTTTCAGAATCAATAAATAATCCACATGGTTTTATTTCTTTCTTTAATTTTATTGATAAATCTTGTTTCGCTATTTCTTCCATATCGCGACCATATTTCATGGCTCCAGTATCGATCGATGGAGGAAACAAGATATTTTTTACGGTCGTTGCACAAGACGTTGTTGGTCTCATACGACATACCACTCCAAAATGTGATGCTGTCAACATTTCTTTTCGCATTGATAAACCATAATTCACAATCACTTTGCTTTATGGTTTTGCGCTCAATTTCTTTCCAATTTTTCCCGTTTTCGAGCAATTTTTCTAAATGCTCTTGTTTTAATCGTTCCACTATGTCAGAAGACAAGTCTGGTTTTTGCGACTGAGGTCCGTAATAACCATCCGTTCCTACGCTTCTTTTCCATTTTTTTGACCTTCCTTCTACTTTGCGAGATTCTTAGTTTGGTCTGTTTTTTCTTTTTCGTCGCATGTCCAAATTCTCTATAAGAGAAGGCACACTGTTACTTACTGTTTTGTGTAATTCGGTAAGAGCTTGTTGTGTGTTATATTGAACAACAGCTGCCGCAATTCTGGTATTGTACGAACCTCTCGCACCATAAAAAAATACGCTTTCCACCAACCTTCTACGCAAACTATAGAGTGAAAACAATTCTGCATAATTATTTGTCACATTTAGCAACAAACTGTCAGCATGAGCGCTTAAACGTGCGATTATATTTTGTATTTTGGGATACAGACCGTACAACTTAAGATACGGAACATAATTGGTTTCTCCATCGTTTTCACAAGAATGACCACGTTCCTTACATCGTTTGTGTTCACCAAACATATGACTTGAACGTTTAATATGTCTTCTCGTAATTCTTTGGCCAAAACATGCTGAGGCTGCTTATCTTTTCTTCTATTTTCACATAATTGTACTATTTCTTTTCGAATTTTCATTATCATGCTTTTAATCATATTTCGTAATTTTACAAACTCACGATTTTCTACGCAACTTTGGATCAGTTGTTTTTACGAGGATATCAAAATGTCTGCAAAAATTTCGTAATAAATGGTTGTTGCATTCTAACTTTTCGCACTACGACCATTAGTTCCTATATGGATTACTATTTAGGATGGCTTGGTACACATTACTATCGCCATTCAGCAATAAGTATTCTATAAACTAGATCATGCATTTGAATGCTGCATTTAAATCCTTCTACAACAGCATCACTTTCCATGAGTGTAGAACTCATATTTCGATCAAAATTTTTGTAACACTTATGGATATTTGCGATTTCTTTCTGTTGTGCCAATTGACATGCTGTGCAAAATTTGTTGCGAATGCCAACGTACAGGACTTTTTTTGTGTAATAACCAATAATGGCTACAACACCTGAAAGTGAATCAAAATTTTTGCCGTACGGACCATCGTCAACCAACTGCCGTCTGCTACTACGGGTATGCACGCGTAGCCATTTATTACGTCGTTTCTTTCAACAGCGAGTTGCCTTTCAAGTTCGCCTGCCTTTTTCATGTTTTCAAAGGCTGTTTTTTCAAATTCTTCGAGAACTACTTCTCGATTTTTTATATATGTTTTTTGAGACATACACGGCACATTTGCAGCTGCAAACATTTCTTCCATTTGGGCATAACCAATTCCAGTAGTAATGGTTCCAGCTGTAATAGCAGTGTTAATGTCCATAGTTTTTTCATCTTTTGGATGTGACCAAAAGTTTGCCTCGTAATGACACATATTACATTTGTAAAAGAACTGCGTTCTAAATCCACAATGACGAGTATTTACGAGCTTCCAGTCTTTAAATTGGCACTCAATTCCTCGCGCGTGATTATCAAATGTTCGGTGCAGTTCTTCATGAAAAAAAAGATATATTTATAATGCCATCTTCTTTAGGCTCATACTGCTGGATACGTTCAGTATCTACAAGGCCTGTTTTTTCAATGACAAGAGTATCATCTTCAGACTCATGCTGTAGGATATGCTCAGTGTCTACAAGACCTGTTTTTTTGATGACAAGAGTATCATCTTCAGACTCATGCTGTAGGATATGCTCAGTGTCTACAAGACCTGTTTTTTCGATGACAAAAGTATCATCTTTAGGCTCATGCTGTAAGATACGATCAGTATCTACAAGGCCCTGTTTTTTTCGATGACAAGAGTATCATCTTTAGGCTCATGCTGTAAGATACGATCAGTATCTACAAGGCTTGTTTTTTTCTATGACAAGGTTATTGTCTTTACATTTTTGTACATTTTTGCACTCACCTTTAATTATTGATATTGGCTGTAAGCACAGTGTATCTCCAGTACTGAACGTCGAATCCATCGAGTCGGGCAGTAATTGCATGGAATCCTGACAACTGACAGATTCGTCGTTAGTATCGTTAGATACCGTTGTACTTTGTTCAGCCGCCAATGCTTTTAACATCTGCCTCCTGTAAAAAATAATTTTGTTTAAACATATTTCACACTTATAAAAAATGTTAATTAACAATCTCAAAATAATTTTACGTAATGTTAGTTTACACAGTTTTTTTGCTTATTGTATTATTATAACGTTATGAATAATACTCTAAAGATAATACAACAGTGAAAGATAATACAAGTAGACCTTTACTTATTTTCAAATTTGCTTAAAAAAGAACAGTGAAAATAGGCATTAAAAATTAGCTACATATGTTAATTCATAAGAATTCTAAATAAAACTACACTTCTATCATTTAATGTTTTTGTACTAGTCAGCTCACGATTACGCCTCTGGCATTTTCTTACAACTAACCAGCTCACGATTTACGCCTCTGGCATTTTCTTACAACTAGCCAGCTCACGATTTACGCCTCTGGCATTTTCTTACAACTAACCAGCTCACGATTTACGCCTCTGGCATTTTCTTACAACTAACCAGCTCACGATTTACGCCTCTGGCATTTCCTTAAAACTAACCAGCTCACGATTTACGCCTCTGGCATTTTCTTAAAACTAGCCAGCTCACGATAAACGCCTCTGGCATTTTCTTACATCTAGCCAGCTCACGATAAACGCCTCTGGCATTTCCTTACAACTAACCAGCTCACGATTTACGCCTCTGGTACTAATAACTACAATTAAAAAATGTCTATTTTCACTGTTTTTTTTAAGCAAATTTGAAAATAAGCAAAGGTCTACTTGTATTATCTTTCACTGTTGTATTATCTTTCAGAATATTATTCGTAACGTTACAAATATTTTACAAATATATGGAATATTACGTACAGTAAACATTAAATGTTATTAACTATTATTTGGTTTTTTAATAATATTTTTGATTAAAAGTCTTTTATAATTGTAACAAACATTATACATTAAGAAAAAAATTTACTAAAAAATAAACAATATTTATTTATTTTCATAAATCATGTATTTGCATGCAATAAACTAAAACTAGATTTCAATAAATTTTGTAACAAGAAGTCAGATAGCACAGAAACTTCAAAAAGAATTCAATTATATTTCACCAATTATAAATTCTTTTTGAAATACAAAAGGAATTATTTTTATAAAAAAGATCTCAAAAAGAATTCATAATTGCTGACATAATTGATGACATACAATTGAGTTCTTTTTGAACTCTCTGTGCCATGTGAAAAATTATTTCTTAATTTTAATTCTTCAGTTTATTATAATAAAAAAATAATATATTTTAAACATTATTTATGTAAATTAAGTAAATCCAATTTTAATAAATACATTTACTAATTTAAGAAAATTTTGTTATTAACGTACTAATAATATCCAACTAATATTGTACTTATTATATATTTAAATAAAGTCAATTTGTTTATAAAAACGCTTTTATACCTCCGTCATCTCAATAGAACGACACAGAAAAATGAACATAAACATAAGTGCTTGAGCTAAATGTTGACTTGTTCAAGTTTATAGAGTAGAGGCATTGAAAGGCCTTTACTCTTGCAATGTAAGTTTTAATACAGATGGACATCACACTTTGAATATATCATTTCATCACCAATTTTTTTGTAAACATTTTCAACCTTTAAGAGCTCTTTTGTAAAATAACTTTTTTATGATGTTTCATAAAGCTGTATTTTGTTATCATCTTATACAAAATCCATAACATTGTTACAACAAATTTATAATGCACCTTTTGCACCTTTAAATTTCAATAAGATGTGTAATGACTCAATAATTATGTATTAGATTTTCTTTTTGTTAAAATTATGTACGCTAGTTAATTACAATCTAATATTAAAACATACTTTACAACTTTTGTCTGTTTAATTAACAGACATATTATAAAACATTCATATTTATCCTAAAAAGCAAAGATAGTGATGTAAAATGTTATGACCTTCACACAGAATATTAGATAAAATACTGGTACACAATGATTGGAGCAATAAGGAGTTTCTTATAGCACTTTTGTTCCATTGAACTTGGACAAGCATTCAGATCTAGCATTTATCCTTTTTTATTTATTTGCTGTTTCGCTCTATTGAGACAACGAAAATGTGAAAACGCTTCTATTTATCGGCCAACTTTTAAACAAACCTGTTATAAAAAGAATCATATTAATATAAAATTATAAAATTTTGAGATACATATCGAGATACCACAGAGAGTTCAAAAAAACTCAATTGTACGTCACCAATTATGTCACCAATAATGAATTTATTTGAGATCTTTTTTATAAAAATAATTCTTTTTTACATCTCAAAAAAAATTCATAATTGGTGATATATAATTGAGTTCTTTTTGAATCCCTATCTGGGTATACAAATAGGTACACACACACAAAACTGTTTATAAGTTCGGAAAAGTCTGCAATTTCTTGTTTTTCATAAAACAATAAATAAAAACCATTTGTCTATTACTTTTTAAATTCAACTTCAAAAGATATTTATTTTTTTGTGTACTGTTTACTATAATTTTTTTAAATAATTTTCATAAGAATATTTGTTTCTGTAGTCAAGATCTGTAGAGAAAGAATCAAGATCGCAAAAATTCTTGCAAGGCGTTATAAACACTTTTATATGTGTGTAATAAATATAAATGGATGTAATATATTCACTACCAGCGTTACACATGTAACTTTAATGTCTGATGAGAGAGAGAGAGAGAGAGAGAGAGAGAGAGAGAGAGAGAGAGAGAAGAGAGAGAAGAGAGAGAGAGAGAGAGAGAGAGAAGAGAGAGAGAGAGAGAGAGAGAGAGAGAGAGAGAGAGAGAGAGAGAGAGAGAGAGAGAGAGAGAGAGAGAGAGAGAGAGAGAGAGAGAGAGAGAGAGAGAAAGAGACTGATATTTTATAATTATAAATATTATTTTTATAACTTCTAAGAATGAAATGTACAGATTATAGTATGAAAAATTCTTACACAGTCCAATCCATAAGTTTCTGAACTAAAGTTCTAAAAAGAAATAAACAATCAAAAGACCAGCTAAAGAAGTTTTCTGCAAAAATGTCCTAAAGAGGTTGGAAACACGTGCTCACTAAATATTGCTTCGGGAGAAGTTTATTTGAGTAAATAACCAATAAAACTGCTGTTGTTTATTTGTTTTAATGGTTTTAGTCCTGGAATTTATGAGCTGGATTGTGTATGTTGAATATTAAGTCATAACCTTCTCAATAATTATTTCCATAATTATATCGTAAAATATTGGAAAAAGCAGTAAAATATTAAGGAAGATTTTAAGATGTGTGGTAGTGAATAAGTTACATATCATTTATATCATGAAAACAGATAATTGAAATTACTAACCTTTTAAACCATCCTTTCTTTTTACAATATCTGTGATGAGAAGAGGCAATTTTTTACTAAAATATTTTTGGCCCATTGTGTGGACTCAAAATACACTATATATATATATTTATAAAACACTACACTGCACTAAATAACACTACACTGTAAGTATACTGTCGCGATAAACGCTGTCACCGACGCGACTAAACACGTCTCGGCCGGTCTCGCAGCGTATTGTGATAGCGCGCGCATTGCGTTACGGTCCGCGGTTCGCGCAGCTCATTATGGTCTACTCATAGTCAAATCTTATTTACAATTATTTTTAGTTCTGTTTTAAGATATCATCAATATTATTCAATATCAATATAATTAATAACAGAGTCATATTAATAGTATCGACATTACTTGAGAAAAATAAGACTTGACTATAAATTCCAGCCTATATCAGTGTATAGCACACTGTTTACTTTATTGTATGTCTGTACTACTGCAATTATACGACGTGATTATAAAGATATAATGCATCGTAATTAGTTAAAGTAGATGCTCTAAACGCTTATTAAAATATGGATGCATGCATCGTAGCAAACATATAAGTCGAAAATATTTTAAATATCTTTACAAACATATAAGTCGAATAATTCTTTCTTGGATTAATTATTTTAAGTTAATAAGTTAAATTTTATGTTTTAAAAATAACTAGTTAAATTTAAAAATCAAAGACGTAGAATGGATCGAGATGAACATAAAAGTCCAATATTATCTTGAGTTACGTCTTGGATTAGGTCCACCAATAATCGAGGTATTAATTTTTTAAATTATGCGAATGAGAGCGCACCGAGGGAAGAGCTTGATCTGCTCGAATCTTAACACGGAAGAAAAAATCTATCGTGAATGTACGATAAGCTTTATTAATTTACTGTTCACAATTACGATAGAAATTACTTAGATTATTTAGCAGATTCCATACGTTTATCTCGATTATTGGTGGACCTAACCCAAGACAATATTGAACTTTATGTTCATCTTGATCTTTTCTATTTCTTTGTTAGCATTGACCCTCATGTTTAGAGACACTCATATAATAAAATTTTCTAAATATATTTCATAAATATATAATAGGTTTTCTGTAAATATAAATATATTCCGGAATATATACAAATATAGACAATTTTTTTATTTTTACACTTAACTTTTTAAAAAGCAATGCAAGAATTATTATTTAAATTACATAGTTATTACCTTTTCAGTATAACTATTATTTTGTATATCAAATAAATTTTACAAAAAAAGACTAGTATAAGCATGTCAGACATACTTTATATATTTATATATATTTTATATAAAAATGTTTTTCCTTGTCCAAACTCAGCTCGCGAGTCAAATGCACTTTTATCTCTCCATCGTCGCTGTCTCACAAGGGGACCTTACGGGTCATGGATCACCCGATTTTTTTTTATACTTATAGGATTTGAAGATCAGTACCCGGACTTCAATTTCCTAAAGCAGTACGATGCGCTTCTCAAAAATACTCGAGAAAATCGATTTTGAAGATTTCCGATATCTGTAAGTACAGAAAATTTTAACCTATTGTCAGAGCCGATCGTAGCCGAGCGCACAGAGCTCTAGTTTCGTAAGCGCGGAGTCGCTGGCTCGATTCTCGCTCTAGCCTCAATTTTTTTTTCATAAGTTAATAAAGTTTTTTTTTAATCCTATATCTTAACATTTATCAAATTGAAATGCTAATTAATTATTAAATATTTATTCGTTATTTTTTAAATAAAAATTAAATTGGCTCATGTAATACTGACGAGTAATGTCAAATGTATTTATTATTAATATATTTTATAATATATTTTATTTATATATTTATAACATACATGAATTAATAACTCATAAAAGTTAAACAACCATTTTTATAAATATTATTTTTGTTTTTATATTTTTGTATTTACTCGTAATCTTTTAAAAAGTATTTCATTTTCTTTATGTTTTCCATTTTTTGTACCAAATTTTAATTTATTATAAATATTCGCATTTTCAATCAAGTAGTAATTAAAAATAAAAAGATGTTAATTTTTATTAAAAAATAACGAATAAATATTTAATAATTAGCATTTCAATTTGATAAATGTTAAGATATAGGATTAAAAAAAAAACTTTAAACTTATGAAAAAAAAATTGAGGCCAGAGCGAGAGTCGAACCAGCGACTCCACGCTTACGAAACTAGAGCTCTGTGCGCTCGGCTACGATCGGCTCTGACAATAGGTTAAAATTTTCTGTACTTACAGATATCAGAAATCTTCAAAATCGATTTTCTCGAGTATTTTTGAGAAGCGCATCGTACTGCTTTAGGAAATTGAAGTCCGGGTACTGATCTTTAAATCCTATAAGTATAAAAAAATCGGTGATCCATGACCCGTAAGGTCCCCTTGTCAGTAGCGTGAGACAAAAAAGGATAATGACAAAAGTATAGACGTTTCGTCTATCCTTTTTTGTTTATTCTCTGTCTAACTCTAGCGAGACGGCACGCGGCGGAGAAGCAGTGGTTTTAGATTTAGTTCGCTAGCATCTCGGGTACTCTCGGAGCACTTCGGGTGCTCTCGGAGCACCGAGTCGACCGCGTTCATGCCTCGGGTGTCGGACCGGCTTGGCCGTTCTCACCGCGCCTGTCGCTACTCACAATCAGATATTAGAGAAAGACATTCGTTTGGTTTTTTTCTCCAAGGGTGCCACGAAAGCGTGCGTTCAGCGGCCACCACGTTGATGCTTGACGAAAGGCACCTATGCCCCCCCCCCTCTCGTCCCCCGCTCATCACAAACATCGCGGACGTCAAGCAGATTATTCATCGATTGATATCAATCATCGATATCATTTAATCATATTATTTATTATTATTTATTTAATTTTGTAGTATTAATGTAATTTATTGTCTTTTTTAAATAATAATAAAATTAATTTCAATAAAAATATAAATCAAATAATTTGTAATAATTTATTAAATACACAAATAAAAAAGAGCTGACAAGTTAGTAAAAGATTAATGAAAAAAATATAAATTAGGCTTTCACGCCACCCATGAGATGCTACTAATAGCGCATTGACCTTTGCCAGTAGTCCTATTGTACCACATTTAATTTATTGAAATTTTTAACACATCTATTTATAGATGTGAAGTCTAGCTTACCAGATAAGTTTTTAATTAGTTTAAAGTTTTATTTAAAAATTTCACAATAAACATTATATAGATAAAATGTATTGTATTAATTGTAATGCATATATATATATATATATATATATATATATATATATATACAATATAAATAATAATAAAAGAATAGAAAAATAAATTTAAAACATTTTTTAACATTGTTATTGTATATTATTAGAAGTGAAGGTTGATGAATTTTTTTTTAATCTTTGCTAACTTATTAGCTTTTTTATTTGTGTATTTAATAAAATATTACAAATTTTTATTATTTGATTAATATTTTTATTGAAATTAATTTTATTATAATTTAAAAAAGACAATAAATTACATTAATACTAAAAAATTAAATAACAAATAATAATAAATAATACGATTAATGATATCGATGATTGATATCAATTAATCTGCTTGACGCCCGCGACGCTTGAGATAAGTGGGGGGAGAAGGAGCATAGGTGCCTTTCGTCAAGTATCAACGTGCTGGCCGCGAACGCACATTTTCGTGGCAGCCTTGAAGAAAAAGAGACGGATATCTTTCTCTTGTTAATATCCGAGTAGCGACAGAAAATAAGAACAGAAGTAGTATATATTATTTATGGATAATAAAAATATAGAACATAACACATAATACAATATATAAATAATATATAAAAATTATAGCACCAATGACTTATTTATTATGTATCGTCTGTTTTAATTTTTTTTTAATTGGTGCTGAAAATGTGTATATATGCAGATTTTTAATACTGGCAATTTTTGTAATCTATATTTCCTATGTGTTACGCAAAAAATTTCCAAAAATCTACAGTGGCTCTAATTGGAATTATTCATTCCTTGTCGCGCTCCGTATCGTCGTCATTCTTTATCATCCTCTCGTACACTGGTAGCAGCGCCGCCGCGCCGTCGCTGTCGCTGTCAATCTCTCGTACACCGGTAGCGGAGTCGGAAATACATATATACACATATAACATGTGGTTTGAGAGCATATATCTTGTCATATGCTCGTATCCTTGCATCGCAGGCGATACCGAAATGTGGGCATTGAAGAAAAATTCTTACATTGCCTGGATTCGAATCAGAGTCAATCTGATCTTTTTGATGACGAACGGAGCGCTTTACCACCTGAGCCACTGTAGCTTACGACTTGTCCTGCTTTAATTTAGATATCTGCTACTACCATAGGCTGTGTTCGGAAACGTCACGAGTGCTCTTGGATATTCTATCTTGGATATCATTCTATCTTGATATCATTCTATCATTCTATCTTGTATTAATATTACATAATAATGTAAAAATACATAATAGAATAGATGCATAATGTAAAATTCATGTTTCACTTACGGCCTTTTGTGGTCTTTAGTATTTTATTATTTTTAGATATAATCAAAAATAAAATATATGACCTTTATTCAAATATTGACATGTATACATTTTTTATTTATTAGTTGAAAAAAAGTTAAAAATTATTAAGTGCAAGGAATTAATTAATATACAAATAACAAATTTTTCTTCATTTATTTTACAACTAACCGGTTTGATAATTTAGAAATTATTAGTTACATTACAATAAATATAAACAAATATAAAATTATATAACTAATAAAAATAATAATAAATTTATGAGATGTAATAGTGATATATTTTTATTAAAATTTTAGTTTTAATGGTTTTTCATTGTGTTATTACATTGTACGGAAAAATTGTTAATAATAAATCGTAATTTATTCGATGTGTGAGCTAATTGATATAATCGAGTGATTTGGGCTAAGGTCCACTTGATGCTATAAACATTTCAAAGCATTTTTTGATTGACCAATTTGTAAAATTCTTTGTTCCGATTGGTTAATAAAATATTACGAAGCGTTTGCAGTGTCCGCAAAGCGGCCCGCAGCCTTTGTAAACAGACGAACAGAGAACGAGCGCACGAAAAGAAATAGAGCATGAGCGCTCCGCGATCTCGTTTAATTTTGACAAACTAAAGATGCACACATTCAAACGTACAGTCATGATATGGTATATACGTCATGGTATATACGTATGTGTCTTTCGTTTGTCAAAATTAGCGAGACTTCCACTAGAGAATAGATATTAGTAGGAATAAAGAGGGGATTCTAATTACAGAGCTCCGAGGTAGGAGCGGGTTGCGGGAGATACTTGTGGGCGCAGGGAGGATGCGGACCGGGAGATCTCGCCACACGCCGAGATAAGTGGAAGGGGAGATCGCGTGTCACAGGCACGTTTCGGGGTCCGCGACCGTCCCCGAGAAACAGCTGAACGGGAGAGGGAGAATCGCGCTCCGGGGCCGGCGCCCGCCGCCGCCGCACCCCGCCGCTGTCCGCTTCAGCCAAGATGTTCGCTCTCTCCCTTTATTGCGAATCTGTCTCTCTCGCTTGTACTCGATGTCTCCGCTCAGCTATTTCTCGAAACGTGCCTGCAAAACGCGGTTCTCCCTTCCACTCATTTTGGCGTGTCGCGAGATTCCCCAATCCGCATGCCCCCCCCCCCCCCTCGACCGCGTCTACGAAAGTACGAATATCTCAGGCAACCCGCTCGGGGAATCTCCCCCTCCCCCTTCGTAGTTAAAATACCCGCTTTATTCCTACTGATATTTATTTTCCTCTCATCAGCTGTTCATAGAAATATAACTAAATATTGTTACGTCTAATGTAGCACGTAATTAATAGAATATTTTGTCGCTAATTAATGAATTGCTCACATTAATTAATTTCTTCTCATAACAAAAATCATATAGAAACATATATATGTTAATATTTAATTAAATAACAGTCATAAATTGTATTGTTTATAATATGTAAAAATAATACTAAAAGCTATAAAAAGCCGTAAATTAAACACGAATATTATTATATATATATATATATATATATATATATATATATATTTTACATACATAATATTTATTTACATAACATTATGTAAGTATATTATTTAATATAGCCAAAAATGTATATCTATACGTCATAAATAAAATATTAATACCTATAGTAAGTTTACATAGGTAGACACATGTGAGAGAAATGTCAAATTTAAAGCAAAAGAAGCTACCAACTACAGTGGCTCAGGTCGTAAGGCGCTCCGCTCATCATCGGAAGGATCAGATTGACTCTGGTTCGAACCCAAGCACTGCTGAGTGCTACGTATTCGGCAATTTTCCCTTTGCCAAAATGGCAATAATTCCCCATTGCCGTGCATGAAAGGACGGCAACAGCGATAACGATGGCGATAATGCCGCTACTGGCATACAAAACGATGACAATATAGTGACGGCGCCGCTACCAGTGTATGAAAGGACGATAATAAGAGCAATGAGGAGCAAAGAAAGCTTACCTAGAGCCACTGTAGATTTTTTTTTATGCTACGTAACATACAGGTTGCGTTCGGGAAGACGCTATTAGCGCTATCAGCATCAGTTTATCCTTGTTCTACTTTTAATGAGTAATGAAGATGGACTGATGCTGGTAGCGCTAATAGCGTCTCCCCGAACGCACCCACAATGTAACACATAAAATATGAAAAAAAATATTGTGCGATGTAATGAATAAGCCCTAGATGTTTTATATATTTTTATATTTCATACATTATGTATTACGTTGTTTATTATCACGCATAATTTTATGTTTATAATGCGTATAATTATCCAAAATCTGTGTCATTGAAAGGCATTATACAAATTCTTACTAAAATAATATTGAAAGAACATTCCCGTTTTCAATTAATAAATATAAAATATTTATACACATAAAGACGTAATAAAGAAATGTATAACGTTTTATACAAATTAATCATAAATAATCAATTTTTGCATTAATAGGTATTGTCCAGTTTTATGTATAGCGCTAATTTATAAATTTACATTATTATATGTAAAAAATTTAACACTTAAATGTTAAAAATAATTTCCAAAAATGACATTAAAAATTAACTTGTCAGCTTTTTCACGAAAAATTAACATTAAATATTTTTAAAACAATTTTTTAATTATAATAATTACTTCTGAAATTATGTCTAAAATTATCCATGTCATTTGCATAAGTTACATAGTTTATGATAAGATAAACATAGTTACATGATATCCCATACGAAATATGAATTAAAATACCTCAATTTTTTATAATGTTTATAAAAGAAATTTGATACTACAAATTATATAAGTTTCAAGAAATATTTTACAAATATATGATACGTGTGAGTAAAAATTGAATAAAATGTATACACGCGCGTGCACGTGAGCTGTGCTAGTTGTACTGTGATTTCGAGCCCGAGCACGCTCTCGCACACATCGTGCTCTATCTATCCGTCACACTCTCATGTCAGTTACATTTAGTCGTCAGCGTGCCCGTCGATAGAGTATCATTCCGTCCTTTTTTCCTCTGTTTTTTAATCAGCTCCGACTTTAAATTTTTGGCGTATAGTCCAATAGAATTAGCTTCAAAATGGACCGTTTTGAAAAAAAATTGATAACTCAGGTTTGGCTGTATGTAAAGCAATGTGTAGATTAAGATAGATACACTTGCAACTCGCAAAAAGCTAATTATCGAAAAATTACGGTTTGAAGTGAGGAAAAAGCAGTTTTTTGTTTGCGCGCCTTTCAAATGCATTTTGATAGCGTTATTATTTTAAAAGTTATATAATTGTTAATTAGACTTATTTTTTACACGTTTATTTCAGACACTTAATTGCATTGCACACATTTCGCAATGCCGATATACTATACTGCAACTTTATAAGAGAAAAAACTTTTGTTCGGGTTCGTGCATGGTCTCAAAAATGTAGAAATTAAATTTTAGTAGAACGCGTTTTGGATAAACAATTGACATTACTCGAAAAGAAAAGTTGTTAATATTTTTTGATAAAATTTGGTACACTTTTTTATTGTCATAAAAGCTCTATTTTCTTATAATTTCAAATGCTTGAGTTAATTTTTAAGAAATTATTAACAATTTAAGAAATAGCAAAAAAACTGCTTTTTCCTCACTTCAACCCGTAATTTTGCAATAACCCCCAGCTTTTTGCGAGTTGCAAATCTACACATATTAATTGTGCTTTACGCACAGTCAAACCTGAGTTATCAATTTTTTTTTTAATGCTAATTCTACTGGACTAGTATGTTTATCGCGCGGGCGTCGCCGGCTGTTACAATAATTATAATTGACGCATAATTGTAAATAATTATACAATATAGTCAATTATAATAAAAAATCAATTATACAATAAGAACAAATAACAAAATTATTTTAGGCTTATATATTTCTCAAACATTGAAAATAAAGATCTTAATTTTTAATTAAAGTAAAAATACAACAAGAATTGGAGGATAGGTTTTTGTGTAGAAAAAAATATAGATTTTTATTCTTAACTAAAAATATGAATTAAAGAATTTTAATGTTCCAACATATTTATTCCATGTAAAATTTGTCAATTTTTAACTTTTAAAAAATAACTTTTAATTTTAAAAGACTTAATTTAAAATACTTCGAATTTTAAAAAATTTATTAACTTACCTAACATTGCTTTTGTAACAGTAAAAGTTAGTCAAAAAAATGAAAAATTTTTACTTTTATTTTTATAAAATTTATAAAAAATTTATAACAAAATTTATATAATAAAAACGCACGCAAAGCGCGCGTATGTGTTATTTACAAAGATAAAAAACTGAATACGTTTGTTACTAAAATTTTTTTTTATAAAATGCAATACAACGTGAAAACTATTCTGCAGCATATAACACGAGTATAAAATATAACCTAAAGTCAATTAAAAATTAAAATATTAATTTCCAATTAAAAAAATTTATTGGAGCATTAAAATTTATAATTTATATTTTAGTTTAGAATTAAAATCTATATTTTCTCAATAAAAAGTTTTTATATTATTCTATTTTTTATTAAATTTTATTTTTAATTAACAATTAACATTTTAATTTATAATTTGAAAAAATATTGAAGTCTTCTAAAATTTATTTTTTAATTTTTTATTATACAATTAATTCTATTACAATTAATTAAATTGTATATAATTATTTTTATAATCATCCCGATCGTAATAATCGTGATAGCTGACAGCACTCGCGCGATAGACGCCGAAAAAGCGTTTAGACATCGCGATTGCTTCGGAGTCCCAGCTGAGTTAGAAGAGAAGAGGAAATAAGAACGGAAAGACACTTTGTCGGCACGGGACGTCTCACGGATAGATGGAGCGCGATGTGTGTGTGTGTGTGTGTGTTTGTGTGTGTCGGGTTCGGAATCGCAACACAGGCCTGGCTGTGGACTGGGAAACGGTTGACCAAAGAAAGCGATTGTTTAAAAACAAGAGACAATCGCGTAGTCCATGCTCAGAGACTCAGAGGAGTCAGAGATCAGATCGTCAGATCAAATTCTCTTCACAAATCAGTGTACTGACGACCGTCGCACAGTGTAGACCTGCCGAATTCATGAAAGTGGAAGGCAAAAGAACTCGCAGACGTAAGTATATTTAATTACAAATATTTATTGTATGTAGATATTTTACTATTAATTAATTATTATAATCTTTTTTAGCTAGGAGTGACGGCTGCATTACATGCGTGCCAGAGACGGCACCGCTTCCATATAAAAAGATTGGATTGCGATCGGAGCATAAAAGGACGACGGCAGCGACGGCGCCGCTACCAGCGGATGAAAGGACGATAGCGACGGCGCCGCTACCAATGGATGAAAGGACAAAAGCGACGGCGCCGCTCCCGGTCCACGAGAAGATAGCGACAGCGACGCCGCCGCTACCAATGGATGAAAGGATGATAACGACGGCGCCGCTCCCGGTCCACGAGAGGATAGCGACAGTGACGGCGCCGCTACCAGTGGATGAAAGTACGATAGCGACGCCGCCGCTACCAGTGTATGAGAGAACGGTGGCAGCAACGGCGTCGCTACCAGCGGATGAAAGGATGATAGCGACGGCGCCGCTACCAGTGCACGAAAGGACGATAGCGACGGCGCCGCTACCAGTGTATGAGAGAACGGTGGCAGCAACGGCGTCGCTACCAGCGGACGAAAGGATGATAGCGACGGCGCCGCTACCAGTGCACGAAAGGACGATAGCGACGGCGCCGCTACCAGTGTATGAGAGGACGGTGGCAGCAACGGCGTCGCTACCAGCGGACGAAAGGATGATAGCGACGGCGCCGCTACCAGTGCACGAAAGGCCGATAGCGACGGCGTCGCTGCCGGTGTACGAGAGGATGGTGGCAGCGACGGCGCCACTACCAGCGCATGAAAGGACGACAGCGACGGCGCCGCTACCAGCGCATGAAAGGATATACGAGAGATCAACAGCGACGGCGCCGCTATTGACACAAGAGACGACGACAGCGACGGCACATTATATGGCACAGGCTACTACTTGGAAGGGTCGAGACGGAATTAACAAGGTATGTATCAATCACATTTTTTTTAATACTACAACATTACGGCTGCGTTCGGAAACATCACCTGAGTGCTCTCGGGTATTATTCTATCATTGTTGTTCGTTGAGTGTGAGACAAGGATAGAATGATATCCAAGAGCACTCGGGTGACGTTTCCGAACGCAGCCTACATTGCACGCGCTTTGCGCTATTTAGCCTTTTTATAATAAATCTTAGATTATAATAAACTTTTAGAAAAAAATTACGTATTTTAAAAATATTTGAATGAAAATATATTTAAAAACGAAGTAAAAAATTAGGAGATATTTATATTTAAATAAAATAATAAATTATTTAAAAATTTTGAAATAAATATATATTATATTATATTATAAAATTTTAAATAAAAACATAGTTTAAATTTATAAAATAAAATAATTAACTTTGTATTAAAATAATATTTATTATATTATTAAATTTTAAATACAAAATATTAATTTTATTAATAAAATAAAACTTTCAATTTTTTTCAGAAAATAACTCAAACGGTGCATCGTCTAATTCAAAAAGAAAAAAAAAAATTAAGGAAGTACGCATTGGATCCACCGGCACCACCAGCGAGAATGATCGCAACCCCTCCTGTGCAAGGCTACGTCCCGGCACCGCCCGCGATGCAAGCATACGTCCCGGCATCGCCCGCGATGCAAGGATACGTCCCGGCATCGCCCGCGATGCAAGGATACGTCCCGGCATCGCCCGCGATGCAAGGATACGTCCCGGCATCGCCCGCGATGCAAGGATACGTCCCGGCATCGCCCGCGATGCAAGGATACGTCCCGGCATCGCCCGCGATGCAAGGATACGTCCCGGCATCGCCCGCGATGCAAGGATACGTCCCGGCATCGCCCGCGATGCAAGGATACGTCCCGGCATCGCCCGCGATGCAAGGATACGTTCCGGCAGCACCCGCGATGCAAGGATACGTTCCGCGGTACTATTAGTGTCACACACACACACACAAACGCACGCACACACACACACACACACACACACACACACACGCACGCACGCACACACACATCATGAACAGACAGGTACTCGCGCGCATGCCCCCCTTCTCTCTCTCTCTCTCTCTCTCTCTCTCTCTCTCTCTCTCTCTCTCTCTCTCTCTCTCTCTCTCTAATGCGCGCGCGCACACACACACACACACACACACACGCGCGCGCGCGCGCGCACACACACACACACACACCCCCGATGAGATACGCGGTAAAATTTAGATAAAGTTTGTTAATAACAGTAAGAATAACAGTTAAAAGATTTTAATTGTTCAAAAGTATTGCAAATTCTATTTGTGTTTTTATTAAAAGAGAATTTCTGTTTTTGGTTAAATATGTTTAAATATTATATACAATAAATATGTATACATTCTAAGTATGTATAATAAAAATGCAGGTTAATAAAAACTATATTAAATAGAACTAATAAATTTTTTTATTCAATATACACGCATGTAGTTATATATCATCTCAGAAATTTTGCATTTCCCACTCCTTCGCCTTATCTCTCCCTTTCTCTTTTTCTCCTTCCTTCTCTTTCCCCCTGCCCTTATATCTCCCTTTTCCTCTTTCTCCTTCCTTCTCCCACTCCCACTCCCAGAGAGAGAGAGAGAGAGAGAGAGAATTGCAACAATTATATAAATAGATAGAAAAGAAATAAAAATATTGTAACGATGTTAAGAATAAATAGTACATACTGTGCAAAAGTAAACAGACTAAATAAATCGAATTTTTTATAAAATCTGATTGCTATATGGGATCATGATACAATATTATTTTAAATGTAACATACTATATAAGTATTATATTCGTAAATTGTCCTATATAGAAATTATTATAAAAAAGGAAGTATGTTGTTTTGTTGAAATAGAAAATATAAAATAATAATATATCTGTATCCACTCATCTTTCCTGTTTTAACAAAACAACATTCTTATTTTTTCAAGAGTTGGATACAAATATGATTTTATATCAATATCCAACTCTCATCTTGCCCGTTTCAACAAAACAACATACTTTATTATTTTTAAAAAATAATTTTTATATAGGACTATTTACGAATATAATATTTAGGATGTTACATCTATAATAATGATAAGGAGATACATAAAAAACAAGGGGATAAGGTTGGCAATGATGGAAAATGTATAGAATCGATAAATTTATTTATGAAATAGACAACACTGTGATGCATTCAGGAGTAGCATAGAGGCAGAACTGTGATTGCGACAGATAGTGCATGTAAAGTTAAAATAATCTCACTGAGATGACAGGTCAGCAAGACGCAGGTTAGTGCTAAATATTAAACTTTATGAGATTATTAATTTAGCATCTTTACAATACGAGTTATTGTAAACTGTCTTTACTGTTTAACTCTGACTGCACTTATTATGTAAAGATTATCTTTTTTATAAAATTATGTGATTATGTATTTATTAATTAAATTAATTAATAAATACAACTAGAGTTAAACAGTCATTTTATAGTAACTCGTGTTGTAAAGATCCTAAATTAATAATCTCAGATAAGACTTTCTGTAATAGTATCGATATTGCAATGTGAAATAATATTATTACCGAAATACCAAGAATAATATAGGTTGATTATTATTTCTTAAAAGAAATAAATCCTTTTTTGTAAAGATTTAATGATCATACAGACCCATCAAAAGTAAAAGATTAATTACTAATTAATACAGACCCATCAAAAGTAAAAGATTGATTACTAATTAACCTTTTACTTTTCATATCTGTCTGTATGATCATTAAATCTTTACGAAAAAGTATTTATACATTAATATCTTTTAAGAAATAATCATCCTATATTATTCTTCGTATTTTGGTAATAATAATATTATTTCACATTGTAATATCGATACTATTACAGAAAGACTGATCTGAGATTATTAATTTAGGATCTTTACAACACGAGTTACTGTAAAATGACTGTTTAACTCTGGTTGTATTTATTAATTAATAATAAATACATAATCACATAATTTTATAAAAAAGATAATCTTTATATAATAAGTGCAGTCAGAGTTAAACAGCAAAGACAGTTTACAGTAACTTATATTGTAAAGATCCTAACCTAGATAACCAAACCTGCAAAAGTAGAATCCCACAGCAAAGTCACAGCCTACTGTGTCCGCACCAAGCTTGCGTTCCGCAGACAGAGACCGCATTCGATGCACAGATCTGCTGCTTTTCTGCCGCCAATATGCTGTCAGATTTTGTTCAGCAGATTCTGTCTACAAAACACAAGCCCAATGCAGACACAGTTGGCCATGAATCCGCTGTGTGGGACTCTGCTTTTTCAGATTTGGTTATCTGGGTAAATTAATAATCTCATAAAGTTTAATATTTATCACTAACCTGCGTCTGGCTGACCTGTCATCTCCGCGAGGTTATTCTGATTTTCCATGCACCATCTGTCACAATCACGGCTCTGCACTACATACCTCCGTGCTACTCCTGAATGCACCACAGTGTTGTCAACTTCAGAAATAAATTTATAAATTCTAGAGATTTTTCATTATTGTCAACATTATCTCCTCTCTTTTTATAGATTTTGGCTCCTTACCATAATAATATTGTATTGCTGATACCATATAACAACATTTATTAATAAAAAAAATTGGTGTACAAAAATTTAGTATGCCCAAGTCATATTATTGCATTTTTATTTATACGTTTGTGAATAAACATAAAGTTCTGAAAACACAGTAAAAATGCGAGCCAAGTTTTTGCTTCACTATCTAATTATATTCAAGTCTCGTTCTCACGATTAACAAGTAGTACCGTCTTCGGTACCCGATGGCGCCACAGGTTTCAGAGTTACTTTTTTCCTTCCCCCATGTATCCCCTGCCTTTGTTCTTCATAACGTTTTTTGTGCTCAAAGGAGCCACATCTCAGAGTATAAGAAATTAGTGTAAGATGTCAAAAAGGAAAGCGGACATAGAAGACATGCAGAAGCAGATGAGAAGTTTGCGGAAGAAACTGAAAAAGCTGACGAGGGCGGAAAGCGAAGAGGCTACGAAACCACGGGCGGCGACCGCGTCGCGTGCTGCAACCGAGGAGGTTAGGACACCACGCGGTCGAACCGCGCAGGGGACAGAACCCCCTGCAGAGGTTGTCTCGGATATGAAAAACAAAGTGTTTGGTGAGTAACAGAACTGAGCAGAGCGCGGGGACAAAAGCATGCAGAAACCAGTGGCGCGCGCAGACCCGACACCCCAGGGCGATGAGCCTTCACTCGAGGGAGGACAGATCGCACTCCCGACAGACCGCACGGTCAAAAATTCGACGATGAGCCTTCACTAGAGGAAGGACAGATCGTACGATAAAATCTCGCGGCGATGAGCCTCCACTCGAGGGGGGACAGATCGCACACTATAGCGAGTCAACCGCACACCGGCTAACCCCCCTTCTCTCTCTTTTTATTTGGGCAGCCGTCACGAGTGAAAAATTAAGCACCGCGGACGAGACCGAAAATGAGCCAAGATCAAACTCCTCTACGTCAGAAGAGGGCTCAGACACCGAGCAGGAAAGTAGGACGGACATAGAAAACACCGAGGAGAATGCGGCAGAAACAATAGTGAAGCTCAGCAACGAAACCCGAGAACGCCTGTGCCTAAAAGCAGAACCAGCTCAATCGGATAATATTGCCCTACACCCAGCATTAATCGCAGAATGGAATATCTGGCTGCGCAAGGGCCTGTATGAAGGAGACGAAGAGGAAGATAAGAAGCGCGAGGAAAAGGAGAACGAATTACGAGACGAAATTATGAAAAAATTCCCAAGAAAGGGGGGCCTACATGCAGAGGCCCCAAAATTGAACCAAGAGATCCTCGCCTATATGTCCAGTACGGCCAAAAACAGAGATAAACATTTCGTCTCTGCACAGAACGCCTTGGGTTCAGCAATGATAGCAGTGGCAAAGTCCATTTCTCTAATTCTGGAACTAGAAGAGGACGACATTTCAAGCATGCTCACGCACCTGTTAGGTAACGCAGGCAAGCTGTTAGCAGGCCTACACTACCAACACTCGGTTATGCGAAGAGCCTTTATACTTCCTGGCATCGACGAGAAATATCGAGAGCTACTCAAAAAGTCAGAAATAACGGAAGACTTATTTGGGGAAGACTTATTCAAAAGGCTAAAGCACACCAAATCTCTAGATAAGGTGGTAGAAGACCTCGCTCCGCGCCAGCACAGCAAAAGACCCTTGAAGACTCCTAATTGGGGAAACAGGAAGAGCCTGCCGATGAGACCCAGGGGCGTCGCGCAGCAGGCGAGGAAAGGAGCCCCTCAGAAATCTCTGCGTTACAAGGACCGACAGAGATACTCCCAAGGAAACAAACATGCACTTTCAAGACCAACACGACAGAACCACCATGCTCGCTAGAGGAGAGAAAGGTAGCCGGCCGCCTAAAGTTTTTCTTTCACAAATGGGAATCAGTGACGAAAAATAAATTCGTACTAAACTGCGTACGAGGCTACAAGATTCGATTCTCGGCACAACCTCGGCAGACAACATTCCCAACGGCCCCCTTAATGCACGGATCCCAGACTTTCGAGGATATCAGAGGGGCAATTAACAATCTGTTACAATTAGGAGCTATTAGACGGTGTAGGCCGGAGGAACCTCAGTTTATATCCTCTTATTTCCTAACCCCAAAATCTGACGGGAGTTACAGATTCGTATTGAACTTAAGGAAGCTGAACGAATTTATTCGGACAAAGCACTTTAAAATGGAAGATGGCCGCACGGCGGAAAAATTAATCTCCAATAACTGTTATATGGCAAAATTAGACCTGGAAAATGCATATTTTCTGATCCCAGTAAACAAGAACTCCTCAAAATATCTTAGATTTATATTTCAAGGTCAGTACTTCGAATTCGTTTGTTTGCCTTTCGGCCTTAACGTAGCCCCTCTGATATTCACGAAGGTCATGAGGCCGGTTGTAAACCAACTACGGAAAAAAGGGTTATTGTCTATTATTTACCTTGACGACATCCTACTTGTCGCTTCATCTAGGCAGTCGTGTACAAATAATGTAACAGCGTCAATCGAACTACTAGAACACTTAGGCTTCATTATAAATTACAATAAAAGCAGCCTCCAACCGAGTCAGAGAGTCGACTTCCTAGGCATAACATACGATTCAAGGAAAATGACACTAGAACTGCCAGAAGCAAAGAAGCAAAAAATTTTAGATCTATTGGAGAAATTTAGCTCGGGGAAGAGCGTTTCCATTCGCCAATGGTCAAGCTTTGTGGGTTCAATCAACGCATGCTGCCCAGCAATAAAATACGGTCGCTTATATACAAAAGAACTGGAACGCGTTAGATATTTAGAACTGCTAAAAAACAATGATAATTATGACAAAATAATCCGCATCCCAGAGAAGCTCGAGCCGATCTTAACTTGGTGGAAGGACAACATTATAAAATCTTCAAACCCTATTAGAAAGGGTCGGTACAAGCACGAAATCTTTTCCGACGCGTCCACCACAGGGTGGGGCGCCTTCCACGAAGGAAGAACGGCTCGAGGTTTCTGGACGGAACCCGAACAAAAATGGCACATTAATCGACTCGAACTCAAAGCAGTACTACTTGCCTTAAAAAGTTTTGCAAAGGATTATAACGACTCTGAAATATTACTGCGCATTGACAACACTACTGCAATAGCTTATGTAAATAAAATGGGAGGTGTACAACACCCAAACCTACATAAGATCGCGAAGGAGATCTGGCAGTGGTGTGAGGCGAGGAACATTTGGATAACGGCTTCATATATTAAGTCCGGAGATAACGCGGAGGCGGACCGCGAGTCTCGAATAACAAACATAGACACGGAATGGGAGCTGGCCGACCACGCATTTCGTCGAGTGGTAGAAAAGTTCGGACACCCGGAGATCGACTTATTCGCTACACGAAATAACACCAAATGCAAAAAATTCCTAGCTTGGAAAAACGACCCAGAAGCATGGGCAATTGATGCATTCACGGTGAATTGGCATTCGCAAGGGCTATTTTGGGCATTCCCGCCATTCGCTCTTATATTAAAAACCCTCAGAAAAATCGTAGCGGACCAAGCGGCCGGCATAGTTATAGTTCCGTATTGGACCACCCAACCGTGGTTCCCTTTATTCATGAACTTACTAATCGAAAAACCTTTGATATTCAAGCCTTCACCAAATCTACTCTTATCCCCTTGTAGGTCCATACAACACCCACTAGCAGCAAAGATGTCCCTGATGGCAGGAAAATTATCCGGGAGTCATTCCGAAGGAAAGGATTACCAAGCACATCCCTCAATATCTTCGAGGCATCATTGACCGAATCAACACATAAACAGTACGCGGGACCCCTAAAACAATGGTGGTCCTTCTGTGCGAGCCAGGGACTGGACCCGTATCGGCCAAAAGAGGTGGACGTAATCCAATTCCTAACAGAAAAATTCGAAAAAGGAGCGGCGTATGGATCTCTCAACTCGATGAGATCGGCAATCTCGCTGATTAGCGAAAACAACGTCGGAAAAAGCAGCAACATCTCTAGACTCTTCAAGGGAATATTTATGCTGAGACCAACGAAGCCCAAATATGATCGAACCTGGGACGTGAATATAGCCCTGCGAAAAATCGAAGAGTGGTACCCCCTGAAGGAACTGACCCTCGAATACCTGACTCAGCGCTTGGTGCTACTGCTTGCATTGGGCACGGCGCATAGAGCGCAAACGCTAGCGTCAATCAAATTAGCGAATATTAAACGTAACACAGAAGAATACGAGATAGAGATACCGAACAGAATCAAAACTTCCCGCCCAGGATCATACCAACCCCTACTAGTCTTACCAGTCTACAAAGAAAACCCCAAACTGTGCATCGCGTCAACAATCGATGCCTACATTCAGAAAACAGCTCAGCTGAGAGGTAACATAGATGACCTGTTCGTTACAATTAAAAAACCAACAAGGGCGGCATCCACAGCAACGATAAGCAGATGGATTAAGGCAGCATTGTATCGCTGCGGTATAAATGAAGAATTCACAGCACACTCTACGAGACATGCAGTAACATCGGCAGCACTAAGGAAGGGAATGGACCTGGAAACTATTCGGAAAACAGCCGGCTGGTCAAAAAATTCTCAGGTCTTCGCAAAATACTATAATAAAACTATTCCTCCAACAAAAAAATCCTTTGTAAAAGCGATCTTTGCATAGCAAACGTGCAATAGAATTCCCCCCCCCCCCCAAAAAAAAAAAAAAAACTTGTGAGAATGCGTAAAAGTCACGAAAGCGTGTATCTCTCTACTTCCATATGTTGCTTACAAAAAAAAAAAAATAATAAAATATACACTAACCAAATAAAAATTATCTCTCTAAACATCTACTTGTTAATCGTGAGAACGAGACTTGAATATAATTGACCGATCAAACGATCTCGGAGAGAGATGTTCGATCGTAATTATATGAAGAGTCTCGTTCGAGCGATTACTCCCACCCCAGAGTATCAATTATCCCGACCCAAAGTCATAGTAATTTTTATTTGCAAACTTTGGAACTCTAAACTATATGAAGAACAAAGGCAGGGGATACATGGGGGAAGGAAAAAAGTAACTCTGAAACCTGTGGCGCCATCGGGTACCGAAGACGGTACTACTTGTTAATCGCTCGAACGAGACTCTTCATATAATTACGATCGAACATCTCTCTCCGAGATCGTTTGATCGGTCAAATTTATACATGTGCCGTGTCCATGGCGCTGAAGCGCCCATAGACGGTCCTGCATGGCAATCCTGCTTCTAGGACTCGCAGAGACGATCTCACATTATTGTTATTTTAAATTAGGGAAATCTTTTTATTGAGTAAACAGAATTCTAAATCCTTCTCCAGAATTAAAGTATAGATAATAAAATTTAGTGCTAACCACAATTTCATTCGAAAAACGAAAAAAAATTACAATATTCTACTTTTGTTATCGACTTTTACAATCGTGTCGTAGTTTTCAAAGTAATGCGTGCGCGTATATGTGTACGTGCGTGCATATGTATATATCAGGCCTGTTCAACTCGCAAGAACTCGCTACTTTTTCACATTACATTCTCACAAGCAGTCAGAAAGCTACGAAACGAGAGGAATAGGGATAATCGTGAAAATCGACTGAAAAATACAAACCGACCTCAAGTCTAATTAGGTCGATAGATTATCATATGATCCAATGATGCACTTCACCGCACATTTGATTACAGCACCACCTATCATGATATTCTGCAACTAAACTAGTGCTCTGTTTCTATCCTCGGACCGCTTCGGACCGATTCTTCACTCACACATATATACGAAATTTTCTCTGAGGCTTTTTTCTTATACCAAAGCTTCTAGCTCATTTCTGCAAGCATTTTATTATTCTTTCATGTAATAAGATTAGTGCGTACTAGTTATTTGTACGTACAGAGTCTTTAAAACTTATGTGTTGCAGATGAAAGATACGAGACGACTGCACAAAAGTATAATTTTCTAACTTTTTTCGTTTTTTACATGAAATTATAGGGAGGCACTATTTGTTATTGTCTATACTTTAATTCTGGAGAAGGATTTTTAATTCTATGAAATCAGTAAAAAAATAGGCCTAATTAAAAATAATAACGTTCAATCGGTAAAACAGACGACTCCAGCATCCCCTTAACGAGTTACAGAATAGGCCGTCAGGTTCATTTTGTACGCGGGTGTCTGGCCACGCGCTAGCAGACGACGTGACGTGCACGCGCGCACTCGTCGCCGGCCGCCGCGCCGCTCTCGAGTAATACTGCTTTTATTAACACGTTTACAGTGGTCAATCTTTATGAATCGCTTTGAACTTTAGGAAAAGGTTACTTTAACTATTTAATAAAACGCTGTCAAAATTTCAGCTCTTAATATTCATAACTGTAGCAACAGTAATTAAAAAAAAAAAATTTTATCTCGGCTTCTAAGCAAGTTAGGACAATGTTCTTTTATTTAAATTTAAAGAAAAATTGCACTTTTTAAATACATCTTACCCCATTTTAATAGCGTTAATATTTTAAAAGTGATTTGATTGTCAATTAGGCTTATTTTTTACACGTTTATTCGAGGCACTTAATTCCATTGCACACATTTCGCAATACCAATATACGATACTGCAACTTTTTAAGAAAAGAAAAAACTTTGGTTCAGATTTGTGCATGACTTCAAAAATGTAGAAATTAAATTTTAGTGGAGCGCGTTTTGAATAAACAATTGGCATTACTCCAAAAGTTGTTAATATTTTTAAATAAAATTCGGTGCACATTTTTACCGTCATAAAAGAAGCTATATTTTTTTACAATTTCAAATGCTAGAGTTAATTTTTAAAAAAATTATTAACAATTTAAGAAATGGCCTTTTTTCATAGTTTTTTCTATTTTACAACCAAACTAATCGACCGATCTTAATGAACTAAATTTATTATTATAGATCTGCTTAATACCTACAACTTTTGTTCGAAACTTTTTTCGAGTCCGTTTTTAGTTTACGAGACGCAAGCAAAAAACTGCTTTATTCTCACTTCAACCCGTAATTTTGCAATAATCCTCACTTTTTTGCAAGTGGCAAACGTACCTATCTTAATCTACGCACATTAATTGTGCTTTACGCACAGTCAAACCTGAGTTACCAATTTTTTCCAAAAACGGCCATTTTTCAGTCTAATTCCGCTGAACTAATCGTCCGCTCGTGACAGACGACGTAAACTATTTAGCCGGACGTACGTAACAGATAGGACTTTTTAAACAAAAACTAAAAATAAAACTTTAAAAATTAAATGTAAACTAAAAAGTGTCTTCTATCAAAGAGTAAGCAATTTTTATAATGTTATTTTATATTTTGTTAAAATTAATGTTTTGCAACGTAATCATAAATAAACGTCTAAGAAATTGGGCTCCAAACTGGTGTTTCTTTTTGTATTTTTCTAACATAACTTATTTGTACAAAATATTTAAAAATTAATTGAGAATTGCTAGAAGCCTTTTATTTCGATGTAAAACTTTTTTTGTTAATTACACAAGTATCTTATGCTTTAATAAGATATGCGCTATTGCACGTTTATGTAAGGGAAATTATGAAAATATGGCGCACTTCAAAAAAGTTAAATATTTTCAATAAAAAAATGTTTTAAATATGATAAAATAAAGAATAAAATTAAAACTGAATATCTTACCTACTAGCATGTGACTGATTTAATAAAATTTTTATTGTATAATACTTGAAAATATTGCGTTTTAGAAAACGTTTATTTGCACCTTAGTATTCAGCACATTGTATAATGCGGCACATCGTGATTTCTACATTAAAATATTATTAGAATTAATACTATTTTCTGATTTTATATTAAACTAGTACATTACAAGCGTGAATTTATTTTATTTTATGTATATTATATACCAAACAAACACGTTTTAGCACGGTTATATCGTTTTCTGGTCACTATGTAAATATCTTTGTTATATAACAGCGAGATGGCTTTGTGATGCAACCGTGACAACTTAATATAGTAATGAAATTTTTGTTACAACTCATTATTATATATTTGTTACGTAACCCAGATCTATAAATTATATGTAACTAAATCACATGCATGTTTTGTTCCATGATTAAGACGTAACAAATACAAAATGTAAGTGACGTCACAGAACCATTTATTAAAAGCTGTAAATTTTATATGATTTTGTTACGTTTATATAATGTGTACTGTGTTCTGTAACGATTATATCACAAAGCTCTAAAATTGTTTGTTCTTTAAAAATGACATTACTAAAATGTAATACAATTTCGCATAAATAACGCATCAAATCCTTTAGTTCCACGCCAGCCCTTATGAAAGTTTGTCACAAAAATTTCGATACCAGACACCTGGATATAGTCCACGGATAATTATTTTTGTGCCAATAAATATTATTTTTAACTATATTAAATGTTTAATAAATAGTGCATATATACAGTAATTGTCGTCACAATTAGATTCTCACTTGACACGATCCACTCCGCGTATCTCCTTGATTGAGGACACATGCAAACAAGAAGTTATAATAAGATAAGTATAATACACTGCAATACGCGTATAATTTGTTTATACAATACAACAATTTGGAAGATGTATATTATTATTGCAATTATTTAATACGTTATCTCCCATATCCAATAAAAATTTTACAAATTCAGTTTCTTCTGGAAAAACTTGCATGTTTTCTGTTAAAAAAAAATTTTTTTTAATGTATTCAAGTATAACTAACCCACCAAACACCAAGTTACATGTAACATGCCTGTTAGTTGTAATTTTCCACTTAACAATGTAATTGTAATATAACACGTGTGTTATATTACAATTATATTATTGAGTGGGAAATTACAACTAACAAGCACGTTACATGTAACTTAATTTGTGTTTGCTGGGAAACTTAATTGAAAAATTCACGATTTTACTTCAAGTATTATGTGTTTTAACAGGAAGTAGTTGTCTAAAATCACCACCTAATATAATAATTTTTTCACCAAAAGGAAAATCATTATTCATAATATCACGTAACGTTCAATCTATAATTTCTAAAGCATATCGTAGTGCTATTGGCGCTTTATCCCAAATAACAATATCTGTTTTCTTTAAATATTGAGCTTAATTCCTTTGATTGGGTTTTAATGTTAGATGTCGAATCAGCAAATAATCATTAATAATGGAACTGGTAATCCAAATGTTTTATGAACTGTATTTCTTCCTGATAATAATGTTGCTGCAATGCCCGTGAAAGCCATCGTACATACATGTTTATTATGAATTTTAGCTAAATAATAAATATATAATTGTATATATAAATATTTTACTTGAACCACCAGGACCATCAATATAGAAACAATTACTATTATGATTACTAATATCTAATCTATTTAATACAAGATGTACTATTTCTTTTTGTTTATTATTTAACTGTTGGTATTGATTGATACCAATGTCCATAGCTTTTTCAAATATTATGTAATCTTTTTCCTCATAATTTTCTGTCAATTGTTTTATTTGTGGAAAATTATTGAAACTTTTATCTTCAATAGAAAGTAAAAAATTAATTTGTGCATAAGTTTTCTGTTGGCCTTGTAATATACCAAATTGTCGAACATAATCTTCTGACATTGCTACCTTAAAATTTTCCCAAAGCTTCTTAGGATGTAATAGTTGACAATGTAATAATATACGTAGAAATAATCTTTGAAGTTGTCTTGGCATCATCCATCCAATAGCTTCATTGTTCGTTTCCAACATCATCTTTAATTAAACCTAAAGCTAGACATGTCGTTGAAAATAATTGACGTACTTTTCCATTTACAGTTTTTAAATCATAGAAACTTGTAGCTCCCTTTACAGTAAGTAATAATAGTCGTAAATGAAATAATTCTGTTGGTGTTAAACTAACAGAATACATTTGTTCTGTACAATTATAATGACTTTTACGTTTAACCCAATGTGAAATACTTTTTCCATTAATTTTTTCTTTCTTAAACGTAGAATATTGTGTAATTTCTACATATAATTATTGTCTTGCTTTTTCATCGCAAAAATTTAAGGAAAAGTAATCAATTAGCATAGTAACTTGATTCAAAGCAGACGTCATTGCTTCTTCAATATATTATAGCTTTATTTTCAATTATAATGCTTTGTTGATGAGAAAGATGGATTGGTAAACGTATTATAGCATGACTTTTTTCTTGTAACTTTTTTTCGAGAATACGCCAAGTGGCTTCTACAGGATCAACATAATGAGTCTCTATTAAATTACTTATTTTGTCATGATCAATAATTATATTGTTTGTTGTTGGCTCGATTGTTATAGCAGCAACATGTCTTTTGTAGATATACTTATACAGATATTTAACCGATTTGATACTTGAAACTACTTCAACATTTATATGACAATTAAAAATGATTAAAAAAATAGGACAATATGGAACTACATAACAATTGTCAACTATATATCCACCAGGACGTTCATAATTTTTACCATTATTTTGTCGACGGTAATAAGGATAAGCATTTTCATTCATTCTAGTTTCTTGGAGATATGATTTAGAATAATGTTTCAAACATTTTTCATCTATCAAACATATATCTTATAATTAATGGTATGTAATCTTTGATTTTCAAGAGGATTAGGAATTTCAACAGAAATATATTTGTCAGCGATTTGGGAAGTTGTTATTTTGTAATCGTATTTTAAAGTAATTAACATATGAACATGTGGTAAACCGCGTTTCTAAAATTCTATGACATATACAAAGGCTGCTACTTCTCCAAAAAATTTTTGCTTTACAATCAAATCAATTAAATAATCTTTTTTAATATTAAAAACGCGTTTATAAGTATCAGGTCTATCAGAAGCTTATTGACCAGGCAAAAGATTCTCTTCAATTTCACGCCATCATTTAGGATTGCAAGTCATAGTAATAAAAAGATCTGGTTTAACAAATTTACTAACAATTGCCATTGCATCTTGATAATTTTGCAACATATTACATGGTGATCCTGTAAATGTGAGTGGAAGTATAATCACTATTCCAACACGTCTATTTAAATTATTTACTCTAGTTTGTAATATGTTTCAATGTGTAATTCTCTTTGATGATCTTTACAATAATTTATTCTGTCTTTTTCTATTTTAACATAATTGTCTACAAGCCACTGTTGAAATAGACGACGGCCTAATAAAAAAACATTAAATTTGTCACGAACAGTTATGCAATATTTAGTATATTGATTTCTAGATATTCGTTTACTACTATTTAACTTTGTTAAGTCACTATGCCATCTTTAAGTACTATATGGATAAAATATGGATAATGTATCCATGCATGGTTCAACATTTGGATCCATAGAACTAACCTTTTGCAAAGTTTTAGTATTTTTATTACGTATTGTTACATATGATTCTAGAATTTCTTCATCGACAGTTGTACGAAAAACAGCAGCAACTTCATTGGTTCTTTGAATATTGTATCGACGTCGATCCATACCTGGTTTTAATATACATGGTAATTGTAATTCTGGCATTAATTCTCCAGATTCTATTTTTAATCGTCGTTGATTCTCTAATTCTTCACCCATTATTTGACAAGATTAAACAAATACATTTGATTCTCTTATTATATGTTCAAGATTATGTACAATTTCAAAATCTAAACCTGAATTATCAGTAAGACGATAATTTATAGCTTCATTAACATTTATAATAAAGAGTTGACCATACGTTGGATTTTCATTTTGAGCAGCATATAATAATGTATTTATTTGATAATAAATTTGCCTTTGTATTTTGAAACAATATGGATCTGATTGGCTATTTTGAAGATTTACTAAATTTGCGTTATTAAATGACGCAAATAAAAATAAACTATTATAATAACTTTAGATATATGTTGAAAAAAATTATTACATTCTGCGTGACTATCATTAAATATAAATTATAAAGAAATTGTGGAAGTTGCAACAATCTTGAAATGAATTTTCTTCATTTAATATTTTTGGAATATATGATTATCTCTGAAATAATAAGAATAGAATTTACCCACGGATCGAGTTAGCCCCGGTCTCTTCTATATTTATAGATATTACAACAGTATCAAGAATCTTGCAAGAATTAAAAAGACAAGAAATTGCCTATTGAGATCAAGATATAGTAATTCTTGATATTAGAGAATTAAGACAAGAACGTTATTCTTGTCTTGTCTTTAATCTATATCTATTACTAGCTTTGTCAAATGTCAGATATGATAAGCACGTACTATGTGATAAGCATTTATATAAATATCATTTCGCAATAACGTATTTATCAGTTAGCAATTTAAGCGAAGAAATAGATATTACTCTTTAAATAGATTTCTTACAATAAAAGGTAAGTGCCCGCACTATTAATGGAATTCCGATAATGTAATAAAGTGGAAACAATATGGATATAATTGTTAAGTGGCAAATATGCAATAATCATTTGAGCACATGGATAAAAAGAGAATATTTTGTAAAATGCAAATAATTACATTTGATTGTGTGTAAATGTATAAGAAAAATAATAATATAAATAGAAATTAGAGAAATTAAAAATAATATAATTAGAAATTTTAGAAATTAAAAATGTTTTTTATTATAAAAGCTCTACAGCAGTTATATTTCAAAAAAAATGTAATATCTTTTTTCTTTTGAGCTGACATTACAGATTTCATATATGTATTTTAAAAAACATTGGGTTTTATTAAAATATTACACATATTACCATTTGAATTTTGGTAAAATAAATTTGTTTCATACATTATCATTGATAAGTTTGGAAATAAAAACCAGCAGGGATTGTTTATTGCCGCTAGTAATTAAATCCAAAGAAAGACAACTATGTAGTCGACTGACTGGCTAAAATTCCTTTATTAAGTTAAATAATACGATGCCGACGTTTCGACCATGGCATTTGGTCTTTCTCAAGTGATTGTGCAAATTGATAATTTGCGAGACTACAATCATTAAAAGTCCGTGGCAGCAAATTTACAAACAATTCTAAAATTATAACTATTACAAATATAAAATTATAAGAAAAAAATAAAATAATATTAACAATAAACATTAACAATTAACAATTAACAATGAACCACGTTTGATTGGCAATCTTCGTGGATTTTGCATTGTGAAAATAACAAAAGAAAAAGAGAGATTGCCAAAATATTTTTTATAAAGAAGAATTATAATACCATAAATTTAAAAAGAGACGCTGAGAATTTAGACAGTGTCTATAACACGGTAATAAAGGCCATATAATGTTTACTTTCACTATTCAATAATATATTGATGTACAGAAATATTCAGACTCTTGTTTGCGCTCGTACACGCTTGGCGACAAATTTAATTTTGTTTTGACTTCCCGTTTTAAATGAATTTGACTATTATATTCTTTATTATATTCATTGTTTCACTATTGATTGACAATGAGATACATACGTTCTAATGTATTACCTTTATGGCGTTTTCATTTTTTTTTACATTTTTTTTTTTAATAATTATATATTTGTGACCGTTATAATTTTAGAATTGTTTGTAAATTTGCTGCCACGGACTTTTAATGATTGTATTAGTCTTGCAAATTATCAATTTGTATTCTCTTGAAAAGAACCAAATCCCATGGTCGAAACGTCATAATTATTTAACTTATAATAAAGGAACTTTAACCAGTCAATCGACTACATAGTTGTCTTTCTTTGAGTTTGAAAGTATTTGCGACTTTTTTACATTTTACAGAACATTTAGTATTTTCTAGAAAAGTAGAAAAAGTCGTAGAAAAGTTTGAAAATGTAAACAGACAAGATAAAACTTAAAAAACCAGTCTATCTTTTAGATTTCATTTTGAAAGTATTCTATTTGTAAATTACATAAAATTAAAATTTAATATTTTTTTAATAATTTCTTTTACTTTAAAACATTGTAAATTAGTAAAAATATCACACAAAAGTAACTTAACCCGGGAAAAAATACTTCTTATATGCTCGTATATGCTCATATTAGAAGTAATTTTATACGCTCATATATGGATTTTGTCCGCAAAAACTCATATATGGTCATATATGTGATTATCTAATCATATTCAAGCATTATATATATTTAAATAAGTTTATATTTGGAGGTATAGTATTGTGATCTGAACATATATAACTCCATAAGTTTGTATGTAATTATATATAATTTTAGTTTTATTTTCTCAATTTTTGGAAGCTCTCTTTAAGTTGTAGAGACTCACGATGTTTCAAAAAACGAGCTACATTTTTCTAAAATGCAAAGATTTAAAAAAAATATTTTTTATATTTCATATTGAAAAAATTTTTTATTGAACCCTTATACCATTTATTGGAAGTTTCGTGCTATGTCAGTACTCCGGGTCCTCGAGTAACCATCGTGGAATTTAATTCGCACTTTACAGATAATAAACGGTTCTCTATTATTCCCTATCCCTTCAAGAACGTCCTTAAACTTATTCTCGCAATAGCCAGCCCGATGGTCGACGTTTCCCCTCTCTGCTTCCAACAGGTTAAACTAATTTAGGGCATCTACGTCAGTTTCGAAACATCTTTGTATTTGAGCAGTTTCGTGTTCAATCTTTATTCATCATTATATATCTTTGATCTTCACTGTTGTACAATATAACTTGTATTTTTATTATAGAAGTTTGTTAATAACGATATATGAGAAATGTTATCTTAATATAAAAAAGAATACGAAGGAATTTTCGGTATGACAGTAAGATTAGTTATTAAATATGTAAAAATTGTTAGTTTCCATTGTGTAATAAAAAAATCATGTATGCGTATATTTATATTCATATTATAAATTTTTTAGCTTGAAATTTAAATGAAAAATTTTACTTTTTTATTGTTTATAGCGTATGTGTGTACAAGCAAGTTGTTTTTTTAATACTTTAATATTTTGAATGTTTCTTTCCTATCTTTTAATACAAAATGTATGTGAGTATCTGTATTTATCCGGGTAATCCGGGTATATAAGAGTTAACATTTAAGAATATTTGCGATTAAATTTAAGGTCTCAAAAAAATTTATTTAACGTATTTCGAACGTT
Source organism: Monomorium pharaonis (assembly GCF_013373865.1). Taxonomy (NCBI): domain Eukaryota; kingdom Metazoa; phylum Arthropoda; class Insecta; order Hymenoptera; family Formicidae; genus Monomorium; species Monomorium pharaonis. The sequence continues at coordinate 6,494 of NW_023415420.1, read as the reverse complement.
ATTCAATTTTTCAAAATTTTACAGCACGTTTCAGATTATTATTTAAAATCAAATATAAATAAAAGAAACATTTCTCTTTTAGGTCTTTTTTTTGTCTCAGAGATTCAGGTTACCATAAAAAATTTAAGATTATTGTTTAATATTCAGGAGCAACGGGCGGATTGTAAAATATTCAAAGACAGAGATTCCTCGAAGATTCAACGGCAGATTAGAGGGAAAAATAGGATTATCAAAAATCGTTTAAGGATCCAACAATCGAGGAATCGCTACAATGGCTGAAGGAACGTCGGCGGCTGACAATGAAATAGTGGAAGAAACCGCGCCCGATAAGACGCAACCCATTACATTACATATTCCATTGCCATATGCAATGTTGCAACGTTGCAGCAATGTTGCTGCAAACTATTGTGCTGTAGAGGTCAAGGTCATTTTGTCAAAGGATACGCCGGTCAGGGAAAGTCATAAGCAATATTAGAAGTCGGCCCAAGAGAAACATCTTCACCGTGCCGCCAAACGGGTGGCTTAAAGAGAACGGAGAATATAGGTTCGTATATGATTAACGTTTCACACGGTTAGTTCGTTCTTTTTGGTTTTTTCTGCACTACCAATCTTTAAACCTCTGATTGACCACCTGTGAGACGCACGCAAACAGCCTCCAAATTGGAAATATAATAAATTTTTAGAAACGTATAAGTGAAGTGATTGCAAATAAATAAACATTCGAGATATTATTTGAGATTTTAAATATTACATCTGATATATTTATTTTATTATTTACATAATTTAAATTTTTGATTTTAAAGTCAAAACCTGTTATTTAACAATAATATTTAAAATTATTAATTAATATTCCATTGTAATCACAATGAAAATATTATTAAGTATGTTTATTAAAAATATTTTTGTTGTCTATCTTAAATTTTGTATGCTGCCAGATTTATGTTTAATGGTGCCTAGTGTTAAAAAATTAATAAACTAATGATAAATATCTTTTTCAAACACACAAATACTTGATAAATAAACTTGATAAATAAATAAACTAAAATTATATTAACATAATTTCAATTTTTTGCAAAAATTCTGTGGTTTTGTTGTAAAATTATAAAGCAAACATTTAATGAAAATAAGTTGACTTAAAAAAACAGCGAATATATTTGTTATTGGAATTATAAGCATTAAAAGTTAGTAATTTATTTTATTGTTATACATTCTAAAATTTTTCACCTAAAAGCTGTTTTGTTATAAAAGTTTTTTTTCATCAATTGTAAATCCAGCTTTCTGTTAATCTGCAAAGTAACTGTTATTAAACCTAAAAAATCGAATTTAAAAGATCTCTTAAAAGCCATTTTTATAGTAAGAATGTGGTTTTTCTAAAAAAAAGAAATTAAATTTTTCTGTGTAGAAACTAAATAAATTCTTGTCATTTAACGTTACAATTGATCTAAAAATTAGATTTATATTACAAGCTAGATGTTTTTTATTTGAAAAAATCAAACTGACTTTTTGATCTGTAAAAATTTTTTTCAATTTAGAAACTAGAGATATATTGGGCTTGTTTTAAGCTATACCCGTTTCGTTACTAAAAGCGATATTTCATTCGCGACAGAGGTCAAATATTTGTTGGACTGAAAAGCCAAATTCTATCATCATAAAAGCTAATGTTTCTTGCGCACCAGTTTTTGCCTTATAAAAAGCTAACCATCTGTGAAATTGATTTTATAAAATATAGATAAATTTTTTTTACTATTTTGGAAAGATGTGAACAACAATAATAAAACCTTTTATCGCTCATTAAATATTTCCAATTTTTCATACGCTTTACCAAATGTAACTGTCATAATTTGAATTTTAAGCGCCTTTTCTGTTTTCCTTTTTGTCCTTTCATTCCGCTCCCCCCCTCTCTCACTCTCTCTCGCTTTCTTTCTCTCACTCTCTCTATTGATAATGTCGATATTCACGCAATTTGAACAAGATCTTTTCTATGAGCCACTCAAATATGCATATTTATAGAATTTTACATTGCATTTGAAATGCAAAACGATGCTTGACTGTTCCGATAACTTTAAGTTAAACGTACTGAACAACTTCAATTGCAGTTATTGACCATTTTTTTGAAACTATAAAGTGTCATATTAAGTAATATATTACATCAGAAAATTAATTTTAATTAGAAGTGATTACAAGATGTTCTATTATTGTTACAATGAAAAACAGGGTAAGTTCTATACATAAAAAAATAAGTTAAAGACGTAAAATAAACATAGATTAATTATTTTGGATGCATCATTTTTAGATAATCAAATTTTTAAATATTTGATATAAAATATAAAATATCTTCTAAAACACTATAACTTTTTTACCATAATTTTATCTGAATATTTTTATGCACCAAAAATAATAAAATTAATAGCGATAATAAAAATATCTAGCAGTTATTATACAATATTATATAATATGCAATATAAAATTATGTATTCTTTTTATAGTATTTATATTTTTTACATTAATTGATTTAAAAAATCTAAAATTAATAAATCAAAAATATAATAAAATTATATAGAATGTTTATTTATTTTATATGCTAAATGGTTACACTAAATTAACAAAGTTTATTAAAGATAACACGGTATTTCAAATTTTACATTTGTGGAATATATGTTTAGCATCAATAGCTCTATAATGACGCCACAAAGAGATAATGTATTTAAATGTCATTTTATAAAATTAATAATTTTTATTAAAATTTTGTAAAAAAAAATCAATCTATGACAGCCGATGTAGCGTTATATTTATTAAATTTTGATAACACTATTATATGATTTAGTTTTTTACCGATTTAATGTACATAAAATAGCTTATTAAAGTACATAATTAAGCACATAATCTGCAAGAGTTAGTTAAGCATAAAATGTAAAATTTTTATTTCCTATATTTAAAATAATATCTATAATTATTTAAGAAAAAATGATTAGAAAGTAACAACTCGTTATTTTTTTAGTAACTGTAAATGTAACAAGTTATTTTTCAAAATCAATAACTTGTAATAATTGTAATTAGTTACTTTTAATGAAAAAACTGTAACTGTAACTAATTATTTTTACAAAGTAACTTTCCAAAACTTAATTTTATTTACCCTCTTCCCGGCTCTCTACCCATAGAATTAGAAAATTATGTTTTTATTTTATTTTTTCAAATTGTTATCGGATTTAAATTTAAAAAAATAAAAAACAATTTTTTTATTTTATAAGTAAAAAAAGGAAACAAGATTATATTAAAAAAATTTTTAGAGGAATTAATTTATATATTTTGTGGTTATTTATAAACCAAAAGACATTTTTATCCTTTCACACAGCTCGCTATAGTCTTTAAAAATTAAAATATTACTTTTTAAATTTATTTATCACAATTACTTTTTTCAAAATAACTAACATTACCTGTGTATTATTATTATTTTTAGGAATTTAATCAGTGTCTCTTTTACACATTGTCACGTTGAGTGTTGCTGCTCTCAAAAAATCATCAATGGCTGATTTTCTGTCAAAATGTCCCAAGGAACAAAACAGTTCTTATATTCCATAAAAGTGACTACAAAATTATACAATTGTTATATGGAAAAGAAAGAAGATCCAGTAAAGCGTCCTATTATGGATAAGAATGGCAACAGATTACATTTCAATCCTAAACTTCAGATATGTGATTGGCCGTGGCAAGCAGGATGTCAGATATCGTCATTGACCCCAACATTCGACGCCAACAACCCCGTCACCAAGTATTACGACGCCAACCACACCGATACCGACTACTCCAAAGCCACCAACCCCGTCACCAAATACCCCAACAACTCCCTCATTGAATTCTTGTGTTTTTTTGATGGCAAAATACATTTGCTTCTTCATAAGACTATGTGCGATCATTACTATTTATGTTCTAATGGTATAGTAAATTCCATCCCCAAACATCCTACACAGAATAAAATATCTAATAGATATCTAATAAATATCTACATACCCACATAGAAATGAAACCTCCAGTAGATGTCTAATGGACGTCTGCCATAGAAGTTTAAACTTCCAGTGGACGTCCTATATAGAGCCATTAGAAATTCCACAGTTCCGCACTGTGGACGTCTATTAGACCTTCAATAGAGGTCGTCAAAGAGGTCTATTAGACGTTGTGTGGATCATTAACAGAGGCTTCACGGAGCCTCGATGGATGACTTACGGACGTTTCGTGGATCATTAATAGAGGCTTCACGGAGCCTCGATGGATGATTGACAAAATAAAAATTTAAAATAAAAATTTTATTTCTTTTAAATTATTTTTTATCAACAGTACATGTGTGTTATATTGCAATTATATTATTGAGTAGGAAATTACAACTAACAAGCACGTTACATGTAACTTTGTGTTTGCTGGGATATTACATATCTAATGGATATTTTCGACAGATATTAGGGATATCCATGAATATATAGAAAAATTCATTAGACATAATATAAATATCCAAATGTCCGCAATATAAGATCTAGTAAATATCCATGGGATATATAGATCAATATCCAATCGACATTCATAGCAGTATCTAGTGGATATTTATGTAGATATCCACTGGATATTCTATAGATGTCGACTGGATATTGATCTACATATCCTATGGATATTTATTAGATTGCATATTGCGGACATCTGGATATTTATAGCATGTCTAATGGATATTTCCTATATATTCATGGATATCCCTAATATCTGTCGAAGATATCCATTAGATATGTAATACATATTATGTTCTGTGTGAGATGCAATCGCAATTTATTATTCAATCCAGTTCTTGGTGTATGCAATTATCCGAAAAATGTAAAATGCAATGCTCTCATTCCACGAACTACGGAAATCATGTCAACTATCCGCTCATTAATTACGACGTCGCCAAATCCGCCATTGACTTCAACATCGTTTTCTCCAAAACCGATAGAATCAGTAAAGTCATCTGCCTGTTTAATTTGCGTACCAAAGATTAAGCCTTACAAAGTTCTCCATAAGATTTGGTGCCATTATTATTATTGGTGTACTTGGGGCATAAAATCTATGGTGCCAAAAAAATGCAAAAGCCTTTTAGTATTCAATCCAGATATCAGCGAATGTGATCGCCCAGAAAATACAGATTGCGGTGACAGAAGTACTCCATCGCCAAGACTTACAACACCTGAAGAATATACAACAACGACAACACATTCCCCACGAGATCCCAATAAACCTCGTGAGAATTGTCCTCAAAGGATTCAACAGAAAAAGCGCAAATAGCTCATGCATGTCTATGTACCCAATATTACGAATGCGTAAACGGTGAAAAAATATTAAAAACATGTCCAATAGGCAAGCATTTTGACTACGTGAAGGAAATTGCGATATGTCGGCAATAGTAAAGTGTATTCGGCTGATACCGATGTTCGACATTTCAATATTTGACGTTCAAATTGATGACTATAATATTACATCCCAGTGAACACATTTTATAGCGGCAATATAACATGGAAGTTACAAGTAATTTAACATTGTTATTCTTGATATGTAGGTGCAATATGACATGGAAATAACCTGTTACGTAATATTTGTTATACGCAAGTGATATAGCTGTTATACATCGTTTTGGCGTTACAGTTATTCAACAAAAAATTGTATAATCGTAACATAACACGTTCGTATCAATGTTATTACGGAACGATGCGTCGTAGTTGACTCAGAAATCAGACAACATTATAACATCCTGAATGATAGATCTATCAAATAAAAAAGTTTTTGTGAAATATTTCATTAATATATTTTTATCAAGGTGATCAAGACTGGATCTTTGAGTTTAATATTATTTTTCATCAAAATATGTATATAATAATATATACTATTTTGATTCATTAGACTGCATGTACTGTTTGTCTTGAAATGCAATCCTTTTCTGTACCAATTGCAAATATGTAAACGACTTAAGTATCATTATTATTAATTAAATTGATAACGTAATCATATATTATTTTAAAATTTTAGTTTAAATAATTAATGCAATTCAAGAGCGACAGTATACGACATAGTGCAAAAGAACATAATTTACATAAAAAATTATATTAGGCATAAGCTTCAAATTAACATATAATATTATGTAAATTAAATATGAATTAATAATTAATTTGATTTTGAATTGAAATAGAAAAATGGACAAAAAAAAATTTATAGGAAATTGTTTAAATTATTTTATTTATTACATATAAATCATTTTAATTAAAGAGTAATATATAGGACTTATTATATTATTTAATTTATTTAAAAATTAAAAAATTTATTTAATAAGATCGTAAATAACTTTAATAGTTTTTATTTTCTGAACTTCAATAATTTCAATTTCCATTGAAAAATTTAATTGTTTAATAATCATTTAATAATATAAAATAGTTGAATATAAATAAATATAAAACAAATAAGTATCATATATATATAAAGAAAAA